>NW_022443795.1:0-1732 GCF_009761245.1 Sapajus apella
TTGCCCAGGTTGGAGTGCAATGGCATGATCTCGGCTCACTGCAAACTCTGCCTCCAGGTTCAAGCAATTCTCCTGCTTCAGCCTCCTGAGTAGCTGGAATTACAAGTGTCCACCACCATGCCTGGCTATTTTTTGTATTTTTAGTAGAGATGGGGTTTTGCCATGTTGGCCAGGCTGGTCTTGACCTCCTGACCTCAGGTGATCCACCTGCTTTGGCCTCACAAAGTGCTGGGATTACAGGTGTGAGCCACTGCGCCCGGCCTCTTTATTTTTTAAAGCATAGTTTCATTTAGGTCTTTGAACTGTTTGTTAAATCTGATATCTGAGGCCTCACATGGATATTTCTGTTGCCTGTTTTTGTGTTTGTTTTCCTCGTATAAAAGTCACACTTTTCTGTTTCATTTCACGTATTATAATTTTATTGTTGTTGATGAAAACTGAACATTTAGTCCATTTAGCAACTCTGGATACTGACTCTCTTTACTCCTCTCTAGAGCTTGTTTTTATTACGATCACTATCATTATTAATTATTTTATTTATTTTAGAGACATGGCTATTTTAGTGAAGTCTATTTCCCCTGCAGTGTGAAGCTTTCTGTGTCACTTCTGGAGAACTGTCCTGGGATGCAGTGATTTCAGCAAAGCTCTCAGCCTATCTCTTTATTGATTTCTCTGTTAAACCGGGTGCTTCACTGGTTATCAAATCCAGCTCTCAGGCTACACTAATTGTCTGCCGTTTTCCACTAATCGCTCTATTGTTTTCAACAACTTTCGGGGACATAAATTGCTCCATAAGCAGTTTTAACTAAATTCAGGCAGGGGTAGATTTTGAAGCCATTCTTTTGGGTTTATTTTGATCTCAGGTGAGCTCTTTGTTGTGGTAGCTAATGAATAATCTTGTGGAAATATAAGAGTTTTGAGAAGGAGTTGGCATTTGAACTACATCTTTAAGGGTGAGTTGGATTTCTACAGACAGAGATGTAAGGTTAAAGGTAAACTACAGATGAGGGAAGAGAATTTCTGAGACTCGAATCATGGGCATTCAGGATAAAAAAGAGAATTATCAAATTATCCAGAGCCAAGGAATCCTGGTATTCTCATTCTGACTGTAGAGTATGATAATAGTGGAAGATACAAGTGAAAAAATATTTGCATAATATTTTAATCTTTGTTTGGACTTTAGAACCACACTATGAAAGATCTTGAATGCTGTTCTCAAAAATTTGTGCCTAATTCAGTAGGTAATAGCTAGTATGTTTATTAGAACTAGGTCCAGTTGCATTAAAAGGAGAGCCATATAAGGCTGGGTGCAGTGGCTCATGCCTGAAATCCCAGCACTTTGGGAGGCTGAGGCAGTCAGATCTCCTGAGGTCAGGAGTTCAAGACCAGCCTAGCTAACATAGAGAAATTCCGTCTCTACTAAAAATACAAAAATTAGCTGGGTGTCCTGGTGCACACCTGTAACCCCAGCTACTCAGGAGGCCGAGGCAGGAGAATCATTTGTACTCAGGAGGTGGAGGTTGCAATGATCTGAGATTGCGCCACTGCACTCTAGCCTGGGCAACAAAGCCAGACTCCATCTCAAAAAAAAAAAAAAAAAAAACAGCTCTAGGCTGGATGCAGTAGGTTCACGCCTGTAATCCAAGCACTTTGGAGGCCAAGGCGGTTGGATCACCTGAGATCGGGAGTTCAAGGCCAGCCTGACCAACATGGTGAAACCCCGTCTTAAAAA
>NW_022443795.1:1832-3560 GCF_009761245.1 Sapajus apella
ACATGGTGAAACCCCGTCTCTACTAAAAATACAAAAAAAACATTAGCGGGGCATGGTGGCGCGTGCCTGTAATCCCAACTACTCAGGAGGCTGAGGCAGGAGAATTGCCTGAACCCAGGAGGTGGAGGTTGCGGTGAGCCGAGATCGCGCCATTGCACTCCAGCCTGGGTAACAAGAGTGAAACTCCGTCTCAAAAAAACAAAAACAAAAACAAAAACAAACAAACAAACAAAAACAACAACAAAAAAAACTGCTCTCTAAAAAATAAAGTGCATAGGCCTGGCGTGCATGGTGGCTCATGCCTGTAATCCCAGCACTTTGGGAGGCTGAGGCAGGAGAATCACTTGAACCTGGGAGGCAGAGGTTGCAGTGAGTCGAGATTATACCCTGCACTCCTGGGCGACAGATTGAGACTCTGTCTCAAAACATGAAAAACAAAGGAGAGCCATATAAATGGGTAAACAAAATTAGAATTTATTTCTGTCTCACATAAAGCAGTCTGAAGATAGAAGTTCAGGACTCCCATGAAGACTCCACAATCACTCACTCATTCTCCCTTCCTGTTCTACTCTTCTTAGTCATGAATTTCATTCTTAGAAGTTTCCTTGTGGTCTGAAATGGTAGCCAAATATTATATTTTATTTCCTAGACAAATAAAGAACAAGGGGTAGAGAAACAAAAATATTACATTTCCAGATGAGTTAACACCCCTTTACAGGAGTTTTCCTGAAAACCCATCCAATAAATTCTATTTACATTTCAACGGCTATCTCATGCTACAGGGAAACCTAGACACTCGGCCTTTTTTTTTTTTTTCAAGAATTTTTCCAACATTTATTCATTCAAAATCTATTTGTATATAATTTTCCCAGATTGTTAACCAAATGGATAATTAGTTCATAGGACTTGAGTTGGAGTCTTGCTGTGTCACCCAGGCTGGAGTGCAGTGGTGTGATCTTGATTCACCACAACCTCTGCCTCCTGAGTTCAAGCAACTCTTCTGCCTCAGCATCCTCAGTAGCTGGGATTACAGGTGCCTGCCACCATGCCTGACTCATTTTAAAAAAAATTTTTACTAGAGACTGGGTTTCACCATGTTAGCCAGGCTGGTCTTGAGCTCCTGACCTCAGGTGATCTGCCTGCCTCGGCCTCCCAAAACACTGGGATAACAGGTGTGAGCCACTGCGCCCAGCCCACTCTGACCTTTTAACAAGGCACACTCACTATTGTCCAGAATAAAATCAGGATTCTGTTACTAAAGAAAAAGAGAAAATGGATATTGAGTAAGCAGCCAGCAGTCTTTGATACAGGGCACTATGGAAGCTTTTTGAGTAGGTAGTAATACAATTTAGCTGAAACTGGATCCCTTCCTTACACCTTATACAAAAATTAACTCCAGATGGATTAAAGATTTAAACATAAGACCTAAAAGCATAAAACCCCTGGAAGAAAACCTAGGCAATACCGTTCAGGACATAGGCATAGGCAAGGATTTAATGACTAAGATACCAAAGCAATGGCAACAAAAGCCAAAATTGACAAATGGGATCTAACTAAACTTAAGAGCTTCTACACAGCAGAAGAAACTATCATTAGAGTGAACTGGCAACCAACAGAATGGGAAAAAATTTTCGTAATCTACCCATCTGTCAAAGGGCTAATAACCAGAATCAACAAAGAACTTAAACAAATTTACAAGAAAAAAAACAACTCCATCAAAGAGTGGGC
>NW_022443796.1:0-3560 GCF_009761245.1 Sapajus apella
TATACATATATCAAAACATCGTGTTGTAAACCTCAAAAATATACAATTGTTACATGAGGTAAACCTTAAGAAATAGGAAGAAAATTGGCTGAGTAATACAAAAAAAGTCTTTCACTCAAAAACCATAAATACCAGTGAAAACACTATTCCTTTTGAGAAATCATAAACGAGCTATATCAACTAACTGTTACTTTTCTTTGATTTTTAGGCTATCGCTTCAAGTTATGTAAGTAAACATGTATTCACTGTAATACATTTTTAGAAATTATATACTAAAAAGTTATCACTTTGAAAAATTCTATGTACATACAGTATTCCCAACTGACAGAATTTTTTTTTACTATTTAGAATGTCGCCCCACTCCCCCAAAAGCAAAGATTTTATGTATTCTGTTACCGTAATTGTTTTCATTATGGAAAAGATATTGCAACAGATATTTTTTTATGTTAAGTTATACATGGTCTTATACATATTCATTCTGAATCTAAAAAAAAAAAACAAAAAAAAAACATAAACTAAAATCCTGTCTGTAACCATATAGAAATTGTTTTTTATAGTTTCTTACTTTTGGTGTATCTGCTATAGTCTCTAATTCAGTTGGAATCTAAATTGTAGTAATCACTTACTTTCTATAACATTTTTTACACATTTCCACAATATAAGTAGCTTATTTATTACTTACTTGCCGAACATGCATACTAGTTTCATGCTGCAGGGGGTCTCACCCAGTCTAATACTTGTCTTTCTCTTGTCCCTGTGCTCGCTCGCGCTCTCTCTCTCTCTCCCTCCCTCCTTCCCTCCCCCCCAACTCTGAGTGTGTGCATGTGTACATACATGCATTTCCCTCTATGTGTCCCCATGAGGTTAAGAAGTATCACCATAAGCAAATGGGCAGAGAGGCCTAGGAGCTGTCTCTTGAGTATCAATTCTATCATACCCTTCTGTTCTTCAAATATATTCTTAAAAAATGGGAATGAAAAGATAATTAAAAAGAGAGAAATATTCTTGGGTGGACTATGCTTACGCCTTCATGAATTGGTGACATAAAGCTTAGAAACGTATTTTAAACGTTAATCAGAAAATCTATTTGCATTTGAGAGAAAACGAACACTGTGGATGAGCAATGAAGGGATCTAAGAAGCAGGAGAGTCTTTTGGGAGCTCTAAAGGAGGAGCCTTGCAAATGATGACCAATTGATAGGTGAGAAAAGGTTAGAGAGTTTGGGAATCTGGAGTAAAACCTCTCAGCTGACGAACAATGGCTGTGGCCTCTATACAATGTATTTCTCACATCAGCCAAGCCTCAGCAAAAGTAGATAAATTCTTAAAGAATCTGAGTGGATGTGTTTTCTCAGGAGTCCACTGTTCCTATGTATAGTGTCCCAGAAGGCACAAAAGTTCTTTGAAGTAGCCCTGCACTGAAGAGTGGGTGCACAGGACCCAAAACAGGCAACACTGTGCGTGCAGCTACAGCCCCATCCCCAGGGACACCACGTGCGCAGTACATGCTGTACATTACTCTTCTCAAGAAGGCGGCATTCATGGTTAGTCCACATGAATGTCAGCTCCTTGCGAAGGGCACTGCATGCTGGATGGCTGGATGTGGCATCCCAGACCAAATGCTCCCCATTCATGTAGCCTTTATTCAAGTTCCTATAGGTGTATGCCTTTGCATGGCCACCAAGATTTACGCCAAGAAACTTTGCAGCTTCTAGCCCCCAGCACTCACCTTTCCATCCTGCCCTCAGTGAGATGTGAACATGCAGATTTTGGTTTTGTTTTGTTGTAATCCTGGCCACTCAGCAGGCTGACCCAGGAGACTCCCTTGAATCTGGGAGGTCGATGTTTGAGGGAACGGATATTGTGCCACTGATTTCCCGCCTGAATTTCTATCTGAGACCCTGTCTCAAAGAAACAGAAGTAAAAACAAAATCAAACAGAAAATAAAAATTAAATTATTGGTTAACTAGAAAGGACCAACCAGTTAGCAAAGCTTTCTGTTGTCCTAAATCTCCAGCTATGATGCAAAGACCTAAATTCCAATGGAAAAATCACGGAATATAATAACCTAGATGCAAAGAGGTGGAGAAGGGTCAGAGGGTACCAGGTTGGAGAGAGCAGAAATGTCATTTATTTCTCAGGCTATGGAGATATAAGAACCCATAGAAATTAATACAAGAGAAAATCAAGACAGATAATGGGCTGGAAGAGAAGAAATGCTATTTTATTTCTCTTACCTCCATGATTGTTTATACTTCATTTATTTGGTTGGCCTCTCTCTCTCACTCACTCTCTCTCTCTCTCTCTCTCTCTCTCTCTCTCTCTCTTAGTTTGTGTGTGTTATTAACAACTAACAATAGCTCTAAGATTCTATAGCTGTAAGATTTAGGGATTACATACCAAAGACAAAAACCATATGATTATCTCAATTGATACAGAGAAGGCCTTTGACAAAATTCAACAGCCCTTTATGATAAAAACCCTCAATAAGCTAGGTATTGATGGAATGTATCTCAAAATAATAAAATCTATTTACGACAAACCAACAGCCAATATCATACTGAATGGGCAAAAACTGGAAGCATTCCCCTTGAAATGTGGCACCAGACAAGGATGCCCTCTCTCACCGCTCCTTTTCAATATAATACTAGAAGTTCTAGCCAGAGCAATCAGGCAAGAAAAAGAAATAAAGGGCATTCAAATAGGAAAGGAGGAAGTCAAATTGTCTCTATTTGCAGACGACATGATTGTATATCTAGAAGACCCCATCGTCTCAGCCCAAAATCTCCTGAAACTGGTAAGCAACTTCAGCAAAGTCTCAGGATACAAAATCAATGCGCAAAAATCACAAGCATTCCTATACATCAATAAGAGACTTAAAGAGAGCCAAATCAAGAACAAACTGCCATTCACAATTGCTACAAAGAGAATAAAATACCTAGGAATACAACTAACAAGGAACGTAAAGGACCTCTTCAAGGAGAACTACAAGCCACTGCTCAACGAAATAAGAGAGGACACAAACAGATGGAGAAACATTCCATGCTCCTGATTAGGAAGATTCAACATCGTGAAAATGGCCATACTGCCCAAAGTAATTTACAGATTCAATGCTATCCCCATTAAGCTACCAATGACCTTCTTCACAGAATTGGAAAAAATCACCTTAAACTTCATATGGAACCAAAAGAGAGCCCACATAGCCAAGTCAATTCTAAGCAAAAAGGACAAAGCGGGAGGCATCACACTACCGGACTTCAAACTACTACAAGGCTACAGTAATCAAAACAGCATGGTACTGGTACCAAAACAGAGATATAGACCAATGGAACAGAACAGAGGTCTTGGAGGCAACACAACATATCTACAACCATCTGATCTTTGACAAACCAGACAAAAACAAGCAATGGGGAAAGGATACCCTGTTCAATAAATGGTGTTGGGAAAGCTGGCTAGCCATGTGCAGAAAGCAGAAACTGGACCCCTTCCTGACACCTTACACTAAAATTAATTACAGATGGATTAAAGACTTAAACATAAGACCTAACACCATAAAAACCC
>NW_022443797.1:0-1107 GCF_009761245.1 Sapajus apella
ATTTTCCAAATCTTCTAAAACTAAGATTACTTTTATTATTATTATTATTATTATTTTGGAAACAGTGTCTCACTCATTGTCACCTAGACTGGAATGCAGTGGTGCTATTTCAGCTCACTGCAACCTCTGCCTCCCACGTTCAAGTGATTCTCCTGCCTCAACCTCCCAAGTAGCTGGGATTACAGGAGTGTGCCATCATGCCTGGCTAATTTTTCTATTTTTGGTAAAGATGAGGCTTCATTGTGTTGGCCAGGCTGGTCTTGAACTCCTGGCCCCAAGTAATCAGCCCACCTCAACTCCCAAAGTGCTGGGATTAAAGACATGAGCCACTGTGTCTGGCCTAAGATTACTTATATAATCAGAAGAACTATTACTTAAGTTTTTGTTAGTCTTTCAAACTCTTCTTGTGGAAATGCTACTAAATTGATAATCAAAAAATCATTGCAGGCCGTGTGTGGTGGCTCATGCCTGTAATTCCAGCACTTTGAGGGCCTAGGCAGGCAGATCACGAGGTCAGGAGTTCGAGACCAGCCTGACCAACACGGTGAAACCCTGTCTCTACTGAAAATACAAAAATTAGCCGGGTGTGGTGGTACATGCCTGTAATCCCAGCTACTCATGAGACTGAGGCAGGAGAATCTCTTGAACCCATTAGGCAGAGGTTGCAGTGAGCTGAAATCAGCCATTATACTCCAGCCTGGGCAACAAAGCATGATTCCATCTCAAAAGGAAAAAAAAAATGTTAAGAAAAGGCCTTTGGCGCTACATAAGCACATGGAGGTCACTCAGTGACACAAAAACTCAGTTTCTGTGAAGAGTAGACTGCAGTGACACAGAACAAACCTGGAAATGACTGAATTTCCTCTACAGGATAAACTACAGAGGAGTACACAGCACCCCTGGCACCCCGGGGGTGGGGGCACCAGAAGACACACCAAGGAGGAAGGGAGGCAGGGCAGAGCCGGGGGGAGGCAGGGCAGAGCCGGGGGAAGGCTCTGGAAAGGTCAGAGCCTTGATTGATCTTGTTAAGATCTCACTTCTTTCTGCTCATCCTCTATCAGAGCTGCTCACACTGTCTCCTTTTCTCAGATCCTAGGGCCTTGGTTA
>NW_022443797.1:1207-3559 GCF_009761245.1 Sapajus apella
TGTTGCCAGGTGCCAGGCTGGAGTGCAGTGGCGGGATCTTGGCTCTCTGCAACCCCTACTTCCCGGGTTCAAGCAATTCTCCTGCCTCAGCCTCCTGAGTAGCTGGGACCACAGGTGCGCGCCACCACGCCCAGCTAATTTTCGTATTTTTTAGTAGAGATGGGGTTTCACCATGGTCTCAATCTCTTGACCTCGTGATCTGCCTGCCTCGGCCTCCCAAAGTGCTGGGATTACAGGCGAGAGCCACTGCGCCCGGCATTAGTTTATTTCATTTTTGAGATAGGGTCTCCGTCTGCTGCCCAGACTGCAGTGCAGTGGCACAATCACAGCTCACTGCAACCTCCACCTCCCATCTTAGCTTCCTGAGATGCTGGAACTACAGGCACTGTCGCCACACCTGGCTAATTGTTGTTGTTGTTGTTGAGATGGTGTCTCCCTGTGTTGCCCAGGCTGGTCTCAAACTCCTGGACTCAAACAATCTTCCTGTTTGGTCTCCCAAAATGCTGGAGTTCCAGGTGTGAGCCATCACGCCCAGCCTTGAATTCTTAAAATTTTCTGTAACCCATATAGTTTGTGAACTATACAAAAACTTTAAAGTTATAATCAGCATCCATCTAAGAGCCTGGTAGCAGAGTTAGGCTTTTGCAGGAATCTCCGGCAGCCAGTAAATATTCACTAAACTCCTATTCTTTTCCAGGCCCTGGGCTGTGTACAAAGATGCAGATTCTGTAGTAGCTGTCAATATCCCACTAACTACGATCATTTGAATTGAAGGTGCCTGGGGGTGAGGGGTCATCAACTCCAATATCTAAATCAGACAGTGCTGACCCCCAGCCCATTTGGCACCAACCCCACAGGCACGCTAAGCCATTGTTGCCAATTCTCTCTGAGCAGTACTTGAGAGACTAGTCCTTGATAAAGAACAGCTGAAAGCTACACTGCAAGCCAAGCTACATATCAATTTCAAATGTAAATTTTCTAATTGTTTGACAATTAAAAAAACAATTTAAATAATAACCAGGAATGGGTCAGGTGTGGTCATGTGTGGTGGCTCATGCCTTTAACCCCAGTACTTTGGGAGGCCAGAGGTGGGCAGATCACTTGAGGTCAAAAGGTGGAGACCAGCCTGGCTAATAGGGGAACACCCAGTCCCTATTAAAAAAAAAATACATAAATTAGCTGAGCCTGGGGGCAACTGCTTGTATTCCCAGTACTGGGAAGGCTGAGGCCCAAGAATCACCTGAACCCAGGAAGCAGAGGTGGCAGTGAGCCGAGATTGTGCTGCTGCACTCCAGCCTGGGAGACAGTGACACCTTGTCTCCAAAAAATAATTAATTAATTAATTAAACAAGAGTAAAGAGCTTTTGAAAACAGATATACGTGAGGCCGGCTGCGGTAGTCACTCCTGTAATCCCAGCATGTTGGGAGGCTGAGGCGGGCGGATCACCTGAGGTCAGGAGTTTGAGACCAGCCTGGCCAACGTGGTGAAACCACGTCTCTACTAAAAATACAAAAATTTGCCCGGCTTGGTGGTGGGTGTCTGTAATCCCAGCTACTCAGGAGGCTGAGGCAGAAGAATCATTTCAGCCCAGGAGGCAGAGATTGCAGTGAGCCAAGGTCATGCCATTGCACTCCGGCCTGGGGGACAAGAGCGAGACTCCATCTAAAAGAAAAGAAAAAAAAAGGCCAAACATGGTGACTCATGCCTGTCATCCCAGCACTTTGGGAGGCCAAGGCGGGTGGATCATGAGGTCAGGAGTTCGAGACCAGCCTGACCAACATGGTAAAACTAAATACATATACAAAAATTAGCCAGGCTTGGTGGCAGGTGTGTGTAATCCCAGCAACTCAAGAGACTGAGGCAGGAGACTTGCTTGAACCCTGGAGGCAGAGGTTGCAGTCAGCCGATATCACGCCACTGTACTCCAGCCGGGCAACAAATCGAGACTCTGTCTCAAAATAAATAAATAAATAAATACAAATACTGGCAGGGCATGGTGGCTCCTACCTGTAATCCCAGCATTTTGGGAGACGGAGGCAAGAGGATCACTTGAACCCAGAAGGTCGAGGCTGAAATGAGATGTGTTTGCACTCCAGCCTGGACAACAGAGGGAGACCCTGTATTTAAAAAAAAAAAAAAAAAAAAAAAAAGAAAAGCAAATGCCCAGGTTTAACCCTAAAGTCTATGATTTACTTGGTTATATGCAGTGGGTTGAGTGGTCATTCCCATAAAGGTATGTTCATGTCCTATAAGCTGTGAATTTAACTTATTTGGAAAAAGGGTATTTGCAGATATAATTAAAGATCTCGGCCGGGCACAGTGGCTCACGCCTATAATCCCAGCACTTTGGG
>NW_022443798.1:0-3558 GCF_009761245.1 Sapajus apella
GGTGGTGGGCACCTGTAATTCCAGCTCCTCGGGAAGCTGAGGCAGCAGAATTGCTTGAACCCAGGAGGCAGAGGTTGCGGTGAGCCGAGATTGCGCCACTGCACTCCAGCCTAGGTAACGTGAGTGAAACTCCGTCTCAAAAAAAAAGAAAAAAAAAAAAAGAGCAAAAAATAGAGAATCTAAAAACTGTGGGACAGTATCAGACAGTGTCATTTGTGGATACTTGCAATCTCAGAAAGATAAAAAAAACAGAAGAAATATTTTTTTTAAATGATGGTCAAAAATTTTAAGACACCCAAACTCTAGAACCAAATAGCCCAGAGAACACCATGCATGATGAACATCAAAAGACACACACCAGAAAAGAACAAAGAAATCAAAAAGAAGAAAAAAATGACAGCACATCTCCAAATATAGGTGTATCAATCAAATACAAACTGCTGAAAATTAAAATCAAAAACACAGGCCGGGTGTGGTGGCTCAAGCCTGTAATCCCAGCACTTTGGGAGGCCGAGGCGGGTGAATCACGAGGTCAAGAGATCGAGACCATCCTGGTCAACATGGTGAAACCCCGTCTCTACTAAAAATACAAAAAATTAGCTGGGCATGGTGGTGCGTGCCTGTAATCCCAGCTACTCAGGAGGCTGAGGCAGGAGAATTGCTTGAACCCAGGAGGCGGAGGTTGCGGTGAGCCGAAATCGCGCCATTGCACTCCAGCCTGGGTAAAAAGGGTAAAAACCCCCCTTCCAAAAAAAAAAAAAAAAAAAAAAAAAAAAATCAAAAACACAATTCTGAAGGCAGCCCAAGTAAAAAAATGTATTACTGCCATGCACACATTAACTATGGGAATATGTCTGAGAAGTGCATCATGGGATGATTCCATCATTCTGTGAACATCATAGAGTAGGCTTACACAAATGTAGACTGCAATTGTGTAGCTTATTATGCCTGTAAGCTGTATGTCATAGCCTAATGCTCCTAGGCTATGAACCTGTACAGCAAGGTACTATACTGAATACTACAGACAACTGTAACACAGTGGCAAGTATCTGGGTATCTAAGCATATCTAAGCATAGAACAAGTTCCATAAAGTTAGTTTTATAATCTTACAGGACCACTGTCATGTATGTGGTCAGTGCTGAAACACTGTTATGCAGTGCATGACTACTGACAAGGAAGGGAGGATAAGAATTACAACACATGTCTCATCAGAAACTGTGAAATCAGAGTCAATGTCACTTCTGTAAATAAAATAACCCCTGCCAACTCACAATTCTGTAACCGATTAGCGTATTTATCAAAAGCAATGGAGAAATACTTAGAAGAAATAAAATGAAAGAAATTCATTGCCATCAAGCGGACACTGCAAGGATGTTAATAAAAATACGTCAGGTCAAAGGACTCTAATATATGTCAGAAATTTATGTTTATGCCAAGAAACAAAGTACATAAAAATAAAGGTAATTGCTCTAAAAAATAACTAGGTGTTTAAAACAATAATAATAATATATAGTATGTTTCCAGCATATGTAAAAGTAATATATGACTACAGGACCAGAAAGGATCAGTGAGAATTGGAAATATACTATTACAAGGTTCTTATATTGAAGGGGAAACAGTATAGTTTCATTTAAAGGAGGCCTCAAATTCTTTTAAGATGTATACTATAAACCTCTGTGACAGCCATTAAATATATTGTTAAAGATGCCTAAAACAAGAACACCAGGCATGGTCCTAGCACTTTCAAAGGCCAAAATGGTCAGATCACAAGGGAAAGAGATCAAGACCATCCTGGTCAACATGGTGAAACCCCGTCTCTACTAAAAATACAAAAAATTAGCTGGGCATGGTGGCGCGTGCCTGTAATCCCAGCGACTCAGGAGGCTGAGGCAGCAGAATTGCCTGAACCCGGGAGGCGGAGGTTGCGGTGAGTCGAGATCGCGCCATTGCACTCCAGCCTGGGTAACAAGAGCAAAACTCCGTCTCAAAAAAAAAAACAAAACAAAACAAAACAAAAAAATTAGCCGGGCATGGTGGCGCGTGCCTGTAGTCCCTGTAACTAGGGAGGCTGAGGCAGGAAAATTACTTAAACCTGGGAGACAGAGGTTGTAATGAGGCGAGATCAGGCCACTGCACTCCAGCCTGGTGACAGGGCAACACTGCATCTCAAAAAAAAAAAAAAAAAAAAAAAAAAATTTTAATAGGAGAGATTAAAATGTAATCATAAAACATGCTTGATTAAACCCAGAGAAGAAAAGCATGGTGGTGTGCACCTGTAGTCCCAGCTTTTCTGAAGGCTGAGGCAGGAGGATCTCTTGAGCCCAGGAGTTTGGGGCTGCAGTAGGCTATGAATGTGCCTGTGAATAGCTGTTGAACATCAGCCTGAGCAATATACTCAGACCCTGTCTTCATCCTAGCACGTTTGAAGTCCAAGGTGGGCAGATCAGTTCAGGCCAGGAGTTGGAGACCAACCTGGGCAACATTAGCGAGATCTTGTCTCCAATAAAAACAACAAATAAAGAAGTCAAAATAAGCATTCTTTTCAAGTTTCTATGGGACACTCACCAAGATAAATCACATTATGGGCTATAAAACATGCTTTTACACATTTAAAGAATAGAAATCACACAAACTACATTATCAGATTATACACAATTGAAATTTATATTATATTTAGTAATCTCTGAAAAATCTACAAAAATGTGAAAATTAGAACACTTTTTTTTTTTTAGATGGGAGTTTCACTCTTGTTACCCAAGCTGGAGTGCAGTGGCATGATCTCGGCTCACCATAACCTCCTGGGTTCAAGTAATTTTCCTTCTTCAGCCTCCCAAGTAGCTGGGATTACAGTCATGAGCCACCATGCCTGGCTAATTTTGTATTTTTAATATAGACGGGATTTCTACATGTTGGTCAGGCTGGTCTTGAACTCCTGACCTCAGATGATCTGCCTGCCTTGGCCTCCCAAAGTGTTGAGATTACAGGTATGAGCCACTGAGCCTGGGAAAAATCCTACACTTCTAAATACCCCTTGGTTCAAAGAGTAAGTCTCAGGGAAATTAAATATTTTGAGCAAAATAAAAATACAGTATTTCAATGTTTGGGTAATATAATTAAAATAGTGTTTACAGGGAAATTTGTAGCATTGTTTATAACATGTATTATAAAAAATCTAAAATCATTAACTTAATCCTTTACCTTAAGAAACTAGAGAGAAATAAAGCAAATGTGCAGCTTTTAAATGTGAAGCATGCAGGACAAAAATTAGAGCAGAAATTAAGAAAACCGAAGTTGAAAACAAGGCAGAAAATGAACAAAACCAAAGGCGATTCTTTGAAAAGATAAAAATAGAGGCAATAAATTCATAATGGCCACAAACTGCCCACCCTAGTATGGAATATCAAATGCCTGCTCTTTCCACCCTCTCAATGCCTTAGTTTCGGCAATGAGTAAGAGATAGAACAAGTAGGAAGAAGACTGACTGTGTAGGGGGAGGGGAGTGATGATTTATTGGGACATAAGGTTGGTGCTGGAATGTTATATAGCCAGAAACTGGC
>NW_022443799.1:0-3558 GCF_009761245.1 Sapajus apella
AAACACTCATTTAGGTCAAGATTCACTTGAGAGGTTGTTAGGCTGGTGCCTTTACATCTCACACTTATCAGCCTGACCAAAACTGTGGTGCAGTGTTACATTATCTGTCAACAGCACAGCTCAAGGCAAGGTCCGACTATTCCCCCTGGCACTCAAGCTTATGGAGCAGCTCTGTTTGAAGATCTCCAGGTAGATTTTACTGAAATGGCCAGGTGTGGACAACAAGTATTTGTTGGTCCTGGTGTGCACATACTCTGGGTGGGTAGAGGCCTTCCCTAATAGAACTGAAAAGGCCCATGAAGTAACCCGTGTACTGCTTCGAGATCTTATCCCTAGGTTTGAACTGCCACTGTGCATCCAATCAGACAATGGACCAGCATTTGTGGCAGATTTAGTCTGGAAAACAGCAACGGTCTTGGGTATCACCTGGAAACTGCATGCTGCCTACTGACCTCAGAGTTCCAGAAGAGTGGAAAGAATGAACCAGACCATCAAAAACAGCTTAGGGAAAGTGTGTCAGGAAACAAGATTAAAGAGGGTGCAGGCACTTCCCTTGGGGTTATTCAAAATTAGAGGTACTCCCTCTAGGAGGACAGGATATTCCCCCTATGAAGTCTTATATCATAGGCCCCCTCCCACACTCCAGGCGCTCCCAGGAACTTGGAGTGGGGAGAGACTGAGTTAGGATGCCAGTTACAAGCTCTAGGGAAAATGGTTCAGGATATTTCAACCTGGGTAAATGACAGATGCCCTGTAAGCTTATTCTATCCAGTTCACCCTTTCTCAACAGGTGATCACATATGGATAAAGGACTGGAGTGCAGCCCCTCTGAAGCCATCGTGGAAAGGACCCCAGACCGTGATCCTGACCACCCCCACAGCCGTAAAGGTAGAGGGAATCCCAGCCTGGATCCACCACACCCGTGTGAAACTGGCAGCAGCTGAAACTTGGGAAGCTACACCAAACCCAGACAATGACTGCAGAATCACCTTAAACAGGACAACAAGCCCTGCTCCAGCCACATTCCAGAAGCTGACTGCTCCACGCATGGCTGAAGCATGAGGAAATTCATCATAGGACTTGTTCTTCTTAATATTTGGACTTGTACAGTAGGGGCATTCACTAATTTTGAAGAATGCTCTCAGTGTGTACACCAGGTTACTAAGGTAGGACGTAAAGTTGCTGCCATTCTTTTGTTCTACAGTTATTATGAATATACAGGGACGCAAAAGGGAACCTGTTTATATAATGGTACTCAGCATAAGGTGTGTAATCCAGGGGATGGACAGCCCGATGTGTGCTACTTAATAGCTAAAACAGAGGAGAAGAGAAGCCCAAAGCAAGTCACCCTAAGGTTTGATGCCTGTGCAGTCATCAATGCCTATCCTTCCAGTGGGGGGTCTATGGTTCCCTCAGATGGGAACAAAGTTATGCAAAAGAGCATAAATACCTCTGCTAGAAAATCTACTGGTGCTATGACTGCCTCTATTGGTCATGTGTCACCTAGGCCACTTGGAAAAACAATAAAAATGATCCTGTTTACCTTGTAAAAGGGAGAGAGTGCAGTGCTAGGAATTGAGGGAAAAGGACATGACCCTGGAGTCAGCATCCAGATTCAGGGAAAAATCCAGAAATGCTCAACGTGACCAGTATACCAGCACTTTTATAATATATTAAATGGGCCAATGCTGGAGCTTCTGAAAAAGACAAAGATTTTGTTCCTCCAACTTGCTGAAAATGTAGCCCATTCCCTCAATGTCACTTCTTGCTATGTATGTGGAGGGATGACTATGGGTGACAGGTGGCCATGGGAAGCCCATGAGTTGTTACCCTCTGACATTGTCCCCAACCTGACCTCAGTTCAAAGGGTTCAAACCAAGAATTTTTGGGTTTTAAAGGTTTCAATTGGACAATATTGTTTGGCCAGAGAAGGAACAGACATTACTATTCCAGTAGGGAAGCTTAGCTGCTTAGGGAGGCGATTGTATAATGAATTAGTGGGCACAGTAACCTGGTGGAGCTCAAACTATACAGAGAAGAACCCAATCCTAGAATTTCCAAAATTACAGGATGCTTGGGATTATCCTGGGTACCAGAGAGATTGGACAGCCCTGCCTGGGTTGTACTGGCTATGCGGACATAGGGCATACATACAGCTGCCTGAGAAATGGACAGGTAGCTGTGTCATAGGCATCATTAAACCTTCTTTTCTCCTGTTATCTGTTAAGACAGGTGAGCTGTTAGGGTATCCAGTCTACTCCACTCAGGAGAAAAGAAACCTGAAGATAGGCAAATGGACAGATGATGAGTGGCCACCAGAGAGAATTACTGAGTATTTGGGCTGGCCACATGGGCAGAGGATGGCTTATGGGATACTGGACTCCTACTGACATGCTCAACCAGATCATACCGTTGCAGGCTTTTTGGAAATACTCACTAATGAAACAGGCAAAGCTCCATCCCTTTTGGCCAGACAAGAAACTCAAATGAGAAATGTGATTTATCAGAACCGGCTGGCCCTAGATTATTTACTGGCAGCTGAAGGAGGGGTCTGTGGAAAATTCAATCTAACCAACTGCTGCCTACACATAGATGACCAGGGTCAAGCAGTGGAGGACATTGTACGAGACATGACCAAACTGGTAGGTAGGGCACAGATTTAACCCTTAGTCCTTGTTTGGAGGTTGATTCCCATCCTTAGGAGGATTCAAGATTCTCATCATAAGGGTCATAATAATAATAGGTGTTTGTTTGTTACACCCTTGTTTATTCCCCTGTTCCTTCAGATGATTAGGGGATTCATCATTACTGTAGTTAGCCAAAAAATGACATCACAAGTATATTATATGAATCATTATCAGTTTTTTCAGAAGATCAGAAAGTGAGAATGAGAGTGAGACCTCTCACTAATATTACAGAGTGGTGAGGGTCTCAAAGGGGGGCATGAGGAAGGAGGCCCAGGCATCTAGGATCACCTCTCCCTAGACTTCTACACTGCATTTCAATAGAAGAAAAGGCTGGCCGACTGGCACCTCCTGAATCACCTTCCTGTAAATAGCAGGCATGGTGCGGGGGAATCTCTCTGGAAGGCATTGTTTTTACTTAAACAAGAGCAAATCACCACCCCACTTCTCCATCAACCAAGACCCTTTCATATATGATTTCTAAAACTATAAACCCAAGATCCTTTCATATGTGATTTCTAAAACTGTAAACCCAAGACCCTTTCAGTTGTGATTTCTAAGGCTGTAAACCTAAGATTCTTTTATGTGTAGTATCTAGAGTGTAAGCCTAAATAAAGGTAGAGCTTCTCTTTGTTAGGGGAGCTTGGTCATTTAGAAAAATTGTTGCCTGGCTCCTGGCCATAATAACAATAATAATAATAATAATAAACACCTCTTCCTTCCTAGTTCATTGTTTGAGAGATGTCGCCGTCGATCCTGCTTCAAAATGATTCATTCTGTGTCCTTTACGGGGTTAACCCCCGTGGATTGGAACTAAACTGTCTTTGGGAAATGGATGTTACCCATGTTTCTTCTTTTGGAAAACTGGCTTATA
>NW_022443800.1:0-1444 GCF_009761245.1 Sapajus apella
AATATCTTGGTCTAAAAAAAAAACGCAGCCATGTAACAGAATGGTTGCTAAGCTGTACAGTCAACTTACAGAGTTAAACTGATGTGTGTGTGCAGCAGTTGGGAAATCCTTTCTTTGGAGAATCTGGAAACACATATTTTCAGTCGTATTCAGGCATAGGAGTACAAGCAGTAAGACTACGTTTAAAACACAGGAGAAACGCCTATTTCAAACTGCTCTGCTTTGTGTTCGTTCACCTTAGGAAGCTGGCTCTATGTTCAGATTGAGCGAGTTAGAAACACGTTTCTTCTAATAGCTGCGTTTGGATATGCCAGAGTGAATGACACTATAGGCTGTAAAGAGAAATATGTTGATCTAAAACAAAAACGCAGCTATCTAGCAGAATGGTTGTCAAGCTGTACAATCAACTTACAGAGTTAAACTGATGTGTGTGTGCAGCAGTTCAGAAATCATTTCTTTGGAGAATCTGGAAACAGATATTTCCAGCCCTATGCAGTCATATAAGAACTAGCCGTAAGAATGAGTTTTAAACTCGGGAGAAAAGTCTAGTTCAAACTGCTCTGCTTTCTGTTTGTTCACCTTAGGAAGTTGCATATTTGTTTAGATAGCGAGTTAGAAACACTTTTCTTCTGAAATCTGAGTTTGGATTTTCCTTAGTGAATGAGACTATAAGATGTAATCAGAAATTTCTTACACTGAAACAAAAACGCCACTATCAAGCAGAATGTTTCCCAAGCTGTGCAATCAACTTACAGAGCTGATATGATGTGTGTGTGCAGCAGTTCCGAAATCTTTTCTTTAGAGAATCTTGAAACAGATATTTCCAGGAATATACAGGTTTATAAGAGCTAGCAGTAAGACTGCGTTTAAAACACAGGAGAAACGAGTTGTTCAAACTGCTCTGCTTGGTGTTCGTTCGCCTTAGGAAGTTGCATCTATGTTTAGATTCAGTGAGTTACAAACACGTTTCTTCTAAAAGCTGCGTTTGTATATGCTAGAGTGAATGAGGCTATAGGCTGTAATGACAAATATCTTGCTCTAAAACAAAAGCGCAGCTATCTAGCAGAATGTTTGTCAAGCTGAAGAATCAACTTACAGAGCTAAAGTGATGTGTGTGTGCAGCAGTTCAGAAATCGTTTCTTTGGAGAATCTGAAAACAGATATTTCCAGCCATATGCAGGCACATAAGAACTAGCAGTAAGACTGCGTTTAAAACACAGGAGAAACGTCTATTTCAAACTGCTCTGCGTTGTGTTCGTTCACCATGAGAAGTTGCCTCTATGTTTAGATTCAGCGAGTCAGAAACACCTTTCTTTTGTAATCTGCGTTTGGATATTCCATGGTGAATTAGACTAGAGGATGTAATGAGAAATATCTTGCTCTAAAACAAAAACGCTGCTGTCTAGCCGAATGGTTGTCAATCTGTACAATCAACTTACAGAGT
>NW_022443800.1:1544-3558 GCF_009761245.1 Sapajus apella
TTTCTCCTGTGTTTTAAACGCAGTCTTACTTCCAGTTCTTATATGCCTGCATATGGCTGGAAATACCTGTTTCCAGATTCTCCAAAGAAACGATTTCTGAACTGCTGCACACACACATCAGTTTAACTCTGTAAGTTGATTGTACAGATTGACAACCATTCGGCTAGACAGCAGCGTTTTTGTTTTAGAGCAAGATATTTCTCATTACATCCTCTAGTCTAGTTCACCATGGGAAGTTGCCTCTATGTTTAGATTCAGCGAGTCAGAAACACCTTTCTTTTGTAATCTGCGTTTGGATATTCCATGGTGAATTAGACTAGAGGATGTAATGAGAAATATCTTGCTCTAAAACAAAAACGCTGCTGTCTAGCCGAATGGTTGTCAATCTGTACAATCAACTTACAGAGTTAAACTGATGTGTGTGTGCAGCAGTTCAGAAATCGTTTCTTTGGAGAATCTGGAAACAGGTATTTCCAGCCATATGCAGGCATATAAGAACTGGAAGTAAGACTGCGTTTAAAACACAGGAGAAACGAGTTGCTCAAACTGCTCTACTTGGTGTTCCTTCGCCTTAGGAAGTTGCATCTATGTTTGGATTCAGTGAGTTACAAACACGTTTCTTCTAAAAGCTGCGTTTGTATATGCTAGAGTGAATGAGGCTATAGGCTGTAATGACAAATATCTTGCTCTAAAATAAAAGCGCAGCTATCTAGTAGAATGGTTGTCCAGCTGAAGAATCAACTTACAGAGCTAAAGTGATATGCGGGTGCACCAGTTCAGAAATCCTTTCTTTGGAGAATCTGGAAACAGATATTTCCAGCCTTATACAGGCATATAAGAACTTCCAGTAAGACTGCATTTAAAACACAGGAGAAACGTCTATATCAAACTGCTCTGCTTTGTGTTCGTTCACCTTAGGAAGTTGCCTCTATGTTTAGATTCAGCGAGTTAGAAACACCTTTCTTTTGTAATCTGCGTTTGGATATTCCAGAGTGAATTACACTATACGATGTAATGAGAAATATCTTGCTCTAAAACAAAAACGCTGCTTTCTAGCAGAAAGATTGTCAGTCTGTACAATCAACTTACAGAGCTAAACGGATGTGAGTGTGCAGCAGTTCAGAAATCGTTTCTTTGGATAATCTGCAAACATCTATTTCCAGCCCTATACAGGCATATAAGAACTGGCAGTAAGACTCCGTTTTAAACACAGGAGAAACATCTCGTTCAAACTGCTCTGCTTTGTGTTTGCTCACCTTAGCAAGTGGCATCTATGCTCAGATTAAGCGAGTTAGAAACACGTTTCTTCTAAAAGCTGCGCTTGGATATTCCAGAGTCACTGTGACTATAGGTTATAAAGAGAAATATGTTGGTCTAAAACAAAAACGCATCTATCTAGCAGAATGGTTGTTAAGCTGTACAATCACCTTACAGAGTTAAACTGATGTGTAAGTGCAGCAGTTCAGAAGTCCTTTCTTTGCACAATAGGGAAGGAGATATTTCCAGACGTATACAGGCACATAAGAACTAGCAGTAAGACTGCGTTTAAAACACGGGAGAAACGTCTAGTTCAAACTGCTCTGCTTTGTGTTCGCTCACCTTCGGAAGTTGCATTTATGTTTAGATTCAGCGAATTAGAAAAACGTTTCTTCTCAAAGCTACCTTTGGATATTACAGAGTGATTTAGACTATAGGCTGTAATGAGAAATATCTTGGTCTAAAAAAAAACGCAGCCATGTAACAGAATGGTTGTTAAGCTGTACAGTCAACTTACAGAGTTAAACTGATGTGTGTGTGCAGCAGCTGGGAAATCCTATCTTTGGAGAATCTGGAAACAGATATTTTCAGTCATATTCTGGCATAGGAGTACAAGCAGTAAGACTACGTTTAAAACACAGGAGAAACGCCTACTTCAAACTGCTCTGCTTTGTGTTCGTTCACCTTAGGAAGCTGGCTCTATGTTCAGATTGAGCGAGTTAGAAACACGTTTCTTCTAATAGCTGCGTTTGGATAT
>NW_022443801.1:0-3557 GCF_009761245.1 Sapajus apella
AATCTCAGCTTTTACTTCTCAGCTGTGTGCCCTTGGACAAGTTTGCTGCTCTGAGCTTCAGTTTTCTCATCTGTGAAATGGGAACAACATTTGGCTTGCCAGGGGTCTTAGGATGACTAGGGCGTGCCTGGCACTTAGTAGGTGCTCAACGTCTGTGCTTTCCCATGGCCATCTAAGAGTCCTCAGGGCTGCCCTCCTGCCCTTCCCCCACAACTCCTGTGCCTGCCTCTTAAATGGGTACTCAGGGTGATAAGAAGGCACAGGTGAGGAAGTCAGGCTGGATCCACCCCCATGCACACCCATTGTTAGGAAAACAAGCTTTTAATGCCTGGTCCTGCTGCTGGCGGCTGAGAGTATAAAATGAGACCCAGAGCCAGCCTCTCCCTTCCTTTAAGGCACACCAAGGAAATAGTGTTTAAAAGGAAAGGAGGCAGTGGCATGGAGGCTCCAGAGACTGAGCCGTTCCTATGGCAAGAAGGGAGGCAGTGGGGCCCACTGCTGACGACCGTCTGGCAGGTGTTGCATGCTACCTTCCTCCTGGGACCCACAGCCTCTTCATCTGTGATGTCTTCAGGTTCACTGTCCCCAAGCTGCTTAGGTGAGTCCAGACTTCAGGAGCTCTGCTAAGGCTGGTGGTCTCTCAATGGCATCCCTCCAGAGTCAGAGGGCTTCAGCTCTCATGTCTCTGTCTATAGATCTGGTGCTCGGGACACTGGAGGGTGGGTGAGAAGGATACTGAGAAAGGAAAATCATTTATGAGAAAGTGACTGCCCCAGAAGGGCAAATAAGCAAGCTCTTAACTGACTATAAATTAGCTCTTGTTGTAAAATGTCCCAAAAGTGAGTGGCTTAAAATTATAAGCATTCACTTATTTAGTTCATGGTAATGTGGGTCAGTAACATGGACTGGGCTCAGATGGGTGGTTCTTCTTTTCTTGGCTGGGTTTTCTCATGTGCCTGCAGCTGTGTGTCTGAAGCTGGGATGGCTTTCTGTTCCATGTGGGTTCCTATCCTCCAAAAGCTAGCTCAGACTTGTTCATGTGGCTGCTTTGGAGGGTTCTAAGCAATAGGCCAAAAGCTACATTTTCTCTTGAGGCTCCGGCTGGCATAGATTTACCTCCACTCTACTCTATTGGTTAAGGGTGGTTTTGTGGCCAGCCCAGATTCAAGTGGTGTCTGCTCAGCTGCTATAACAGAGCATCACAGACGACTGTGTAGCTTCAACAACAGAAATGAATTTTCCTCATGATTCTGGTGGCTGGAAGTTCCAGATCAGGTATCCGCAAGTTGATTCCATCTGAGGCCTCTGCCTTTGGCGTGCAGTTGGCCACCTCCTCCCTGTGTCCTCATATGGTCTTTCTTCTGTGTGTGCCCTGGTGTCTCCCTGTGTGTCTACATTTTCTCCTCTTATAAGGACCCCAGTCAGACTGGATAAGAGCCCAGCCTAATGACCTCATTTTATCTTTATTGCCTCTTTTTTTTTTTTTTTTTGGGGGGGGGAGGGTCGCTCTTGTTACCCAGGCTGGAGTGCAATGGCGCGATCTCGGCTCACCGCAACCTCCGCCTCCTGGGTTCAGGCAATTCTCCTGCCTCAGCCTCCTGAGTAGCTGGGATTACAGGCACGTGCCACCATGCCCAGCTCATTTTTTGTAGTTTTAGTAGAGACGGGGTTTCACCGTGTTGACCAGGATGGTCTCGATCTCTTGACCTCGTGATCCACCCGCCTCGGCCTCCCAAGGTGCTGGGATTACAGGCTTGAGCCACCGCGCCCGGCCCTTAACTTTATTGCCTCTTTAAAGGCCCTATTTCCAAATACAGTTACATTTACAGGTTTCGGGGGTTAGGACTTCAACATACAAATTTTGTGAGGACACAATTTAGCCCATAACAAGGGGGAAGAAAAACACCATCTCTTGATCTTGAGGAGCTGCAGTAAGATTGAAAAGAAGCATGGACAGTGGGGGAAATAGCAGAGATCATGATTGTGAAAAAGTCAACCACCCCGACTGATCCTCCACACCTGGACTGGTTTGGGCAAAGGCAGCACACGTGGGCACCTCCTCTCACTAGCTGTACCTTCTCCCTCCTTCCCCTGCAAGCCTTTTCCTGGAGTTTATTGGTGATCTCAAGCCTCCGGCCTGGAAGGACTGCCTCCTCGCGGTGCTGATGTTTCTCTCGGCCTGCCTGCAAACGCTGTTGAAGCAGCAGAACACGTACCGGCTCAAGGTGCTGCAGATGAGGCTGCAGTCGGCCATCACTGGCCTGGTGTACAGAAAGGTGAGCCCCAGTGGACAAGTGCAGGTCTTTCCATCCGGGAAAAGGAACATAACTGAACTGGTTGGTAGTAATGCTATCAGCAGCTGAGAATGCTTTCAGTCCTTACTTATTAGAGCCACTCACGATATTTTCTCACTTCCTTTGTTATTTCTCTTTATTTGTATGTATTTATTTTTCGAGACAGAGTCTCTACCCACCGTGACCTCCTAGAGTGCTGGGATTACAGGCGCCACGTCGCCCAGCCTCCCTTCTTATTTTTTTTTTGAGACGGAGTTTCGCTCTTGTTAGCCAGGCTGGAGTGCAATGGCATGATCTCGTCTCACTGCAGCCTCCACCTCCTGCCTGGGTTTTCAGGCAATTCTCCTGCCTCAGCCTCCTGAGTAGCTGGGATTACTGTCAAGTGCCACCATGCCCAGCTAATTTTTTGTATTTTTAGTAGAGACGGGGTTTCACCATGTTGAGCAGGATGGTCTCGATCTCTTGACCTAGTGATCCACCTGCCTCGGCCTCCAGAAGTGTTGGGATTACAGGCGTGAGCCACTGCACCCGGCCGGCCTCCCTTCTTAAGTCTGAGTCATATTCTGCTGTGCGGATGGATCACACTGTAGTTATCTTTTCATCTGATGGTGGACCCGTCGGTTGATTTTTGCCTTTTGGCTGTTGTGATTCACGCTGCCGTGAGCACAGGTGTGAAAATACCTTCCTGAGTTCCTTGTTTCTATTCCTTTTGGATGAATGGCAGTGGCTTTGTTAGAGCAAATGGTAATGCTGTGTGTAAGTGTTTTGAGGGACCATCATTTGTAAAGTGTTTTGTTTTTGTTGAGATGGAGTCTCACTGTGTCACACAGGCTGGAGTGCAGTGGCATGACCTGGCCTCACTGCAACCTCCTCCCACATTCAAGCCATTCTCGTGCCTCGGCCTCTTGAGTAGCTGAGATTACAGGCACATGCCACCACACCTGGCTCATTTTTGTATTTTTAGTAGGGACAGGGTTTCACAATGTTGGCCAGGCTGGTCTCGAACTCCTGGCCTCAGGTGATCTGCCCACCTCGGCCTCCCAGAGTGCTGGGATTACAGGTGTGAGCCACCTCACCTGGCTCTTGTAAAGTGTTTTAATCATCCTGTTTTACTGTTCTTCAGCTGGGGTTGTAATCTCAGCCCTGCTTTTCTCTGCTCCTGCTAAGGGACTTCCTGTAGGCAGCCCAGTCCCCGCCTCTGTCCAGGAGACTAATACCTGGAAGTGAAGTTGGGTCGGTCCTGCCTCAGTGCTGCTTCTGTTT
>NW_022443802.1:0-3556 GCF_009761245.1 Sapajus apella
CAGGCAGGAAGCAGGAGGCTCAGTCTCTCGGGGAGCATGGGATTGCTAGGGTCACAGGTGCCCCGGCGGGTGGCCAGGTGAGGGGCTGAGGCACAAGTGCTATCAGGAACTTGGCTGCAGCGCAGGGGCTGAGGATACCCAGTTGGTCCATGCCAGGGGCCTTGACATTTCCCCCGCAGAGGCTGGACCGTGGGGAAACAAGACTTTGGGACATGCCACCCCGGGCAGCTTGAGGCTTCAGTCCTTGAAGGGGTTGTGGGCGCCCCCCAGCTGCTCCTTCTCTGTGGCCAGGGGCTCCCCATTCATCTCCTGCAGTGGGTGGTAGGTGTAGTCCCCACGCAGTCGCTGGTTCCTCTGTGTTCTGGACAGGAGCAAGGACAGTTTTGCTGTGGTGCTGATCAGCAGGAGGAAGGCCAGCACCAGGGTGAGGGCCAGCCAGGTGGTCCTGGTGAAAAAGGAGAGTTCTCCTGCCCTCAGGGTGGCTTCAGGTGGCTGCAGACACTGCTTTACTTCACTGCAGTTGGACCCAGTCCATCCGGCATCACAGCAGCAGCCAGTCTCTGTGCACACCCCATGCTGGCTGCAGTTAGAGGGGCCGCAGTCCAGCTTGCTGCAGCCAGGGCCTCGCCAGAAGTGCCCAGTGCACTGGCAGTGGCCATCCATGCAGGTTCCTTGGCCATGGCAGTCAGGTGGCTGGCAGCGGGGCTCGTGCACACATACCACGGTGGACACTTGGCAGGGACAGCGCCACATGTTGTCCTGGCAGTGATCTGATGGGTAACTGGCCAAGGTTCCATTGAGCACGAAGGTGGCAGAGCCACCCCCATCCAGGTTGATGGCATTGACCACATTCCGTTTCAGCAGGAACTCTGCCATCTCCCAAAGATTGATGCCACGCTGCTCTGTTTGGCTGTCCGCATGAAACAGCACCAGCTGGCCCTTCCAGCCATGGCTGATGGCCATCCTGGCACTTGCATGATGAAAATAGATCCTGACTTCTAAATGCCACAGGGCTGCCTAACAAATTTGTGTTAAGGAATTTGGACATAATTAGCATCTGGCTTTAATTGTAAATTTTAGTCAGATAATTATATAAAGAGAGGGAGCATTTAAGCAATCTGTGGCCAGCAACTGTATTTAAAATTTTTTTTTAAGGTGTAAAGATTTTTTACTTTTCCTCTGAAAGATTAGTTGAAAAGGACACAAATGATTCACAATAAAGGTTTGTTTGAGGTGATCACCACCAATACACATGGTTGAAAAGTACCGTCATCATATATATATTTGCTTTAAAAAAATTACGACAAGCTTCAGGTAAAAATAATTTTTAAAGGATCCATTTTTCATTTACATACAACCAATACATTTTATTTACATATAAATGACTAAATCTTTATTCTATTTTCTTCATATGAGGTATTTTAACTGGTAGGTAACTGTCCTATTCTGTTTTTATAGAAAGACTAAACATCCTCTTATTCACAGGCAGTTTTGATGATGGTAGTTTGTCTCCAAATTACATATTGAATACAGTTAAAACCTTAATGAATAACATAAAAATTAAGATTCAGTATTAACAGCCTGTTTTATGGGTCACATTGGTTATTCATGGAGTCAACTGCCTAGTATGCATAAATTACAGCTGCAACAAAAATGAAATCAAGTGTGTTTCTGAAGACTTTGAAAAAGAAGTCTGACTTCTAAGACATTATCTACTGCTTAATACTGTTATTGATGGGAAATTCTTGTATTGGGTTCATTTCTTTCCTTATAAAAACACTGATTTTTCTAGCGATATTTAACTTTAAAGATATTTTACTTCTTTAACCCTCAGAGAACTAGTATATTTCGGCAACTAACCAAAAAAAGAAAAAAAAAATCAGACATGTATCTTTGCCCATAGTTTCCAAAGGGTTAAAGTGCAGGAATTTTTCTATACTGTTATATAAGGCACTTATTCCACTTTTTTCTTAAAGGAAACTTTTTCTTTGGTTTCTTGTAACTTTTCAGTGAGTCTATCTTTTGTTTCTTCCATTTTCTCTGTGATAAGCTCCTTTGTCTCTTCCACCCTGTCCTGCAGATAGTCCTTGACAGGTGGTGGTGTGGACATGTAGCCATGACTGTGCAGATACTTCACAGTGAAGGATGTTCCTCCCAAAGTCACGGTATACCAGGCAGGTGTTGCAGTCTTAAACATGGCATACGCTGTCAGTGCATTTACACTCTGGGAGTTTTTCAGGATGTTTACCAGTCAACTGGTAAAAAAATGGAATTTTTTTTTTATTTTTTATTTATTTATTTTTTTTGAAAATACCACTGTTTGACTTTACTTGATACAATCATGTGAGAGTAGTTAAAAGGAGTTTAGCAGGTCCTTCAGGTCCTGCTGAGGGCAATTACTTTGTGTCCTTGATAAAGCAGCCTCAAGGCCATTATAGAGCACATACTGTGGGAGTGAGAGGCTGATGAGGAAAGCTGCAGATGCAAATCTGCTGGTGGGGGAGATCAGTGAGACACAGAGAGAAATATCAAGTGAGGAAGTTAATGCTGGATCAAGATGACGGGCTGCTGCTGGGTGAAAGGGAGAGAGGAAGAGGCTTGGCCGTGCAGCAGTGAGCCTGGAAGAAGTATTTGCTGCCCTGTACATGGAAGGACATGTCAGAACAATGACATGCACCTGTGTGCACGCACAGACACACACACACGGTTTGGTTTCTTGAACAGAAAGAAGCAAGCATCTTCAAAAGGCAACTCACTTTCTCACTGGGTTCATTTGGACTCTGAGCTGCAAACCTGACTTTACAGAGAACTCATTCACTCGATTTTCCTGGACAGTCGTCCTTCAGAGCCCTGCAGTGGCCGGCCACTCTCCCTCTCCTGGGTGGTGTCTTGGAAGGGCTGCAGGCTATCTTGGCAGTGTGTCCCCGGCATGCAGCCCTGAAAAACCCGAGTCTTCCTTCTGTGGTTCGAGGGCTCCCCGAAGGGGGAGTGAAGGTGATTATAATGTGTCAGATTCTCATTTGGGGTGGGAAGTGTTGATCTGACAGAGATGAAAGCCTTTGGCTGGGGAGGGGTGTGTGAGGTGCGGTGTGGTGAAGATTCCCAGGTCAGGCTGTGATGTCAGTGGCGCCCGAGGGAACAGCTTGCACTCGGCCCTCAGCAATTGAAATCTGTTGGCTCAGCCTTCAGCAGTTGGGAGGGCAGTTGGAGTCCGTTGGGACTGCAGCTGGAGTCCGTTGGGAGGGCAGCTGGAGTCCATTGGGACGGCAGCTGGAGTCCATTGGGAGGGCAGTTGGAGTTGACTGGGAGTCCATTGGGAGGGCAGCTGGAGTCCGTTGGGAGGGCAGCTGGAGTCCGTTGGGACGGCAGCTGGAGTCCATTGGGAGGGCAGTTGGAATTGACTGGGAGTCCGTTGGGAGGGCAGCTGGAGTCCGTTGGGAGGGCAGTTGGAGTTGACTGGGAGTCCGTTGGGAGGGCAGTTGGAGTCCGTTGGGAGGGCAGTTGGAGTCCGTTGGGAGGGCAGTTGGAGTTGACTGGGAGTCCGTTGGGAGGGCAG
>NW_022443803.1:0-3556 GCF_009761245.1 Sapajus apella
CGGGAAGTCGCCCATACGCTGGTTCAAAAAGGGGACTGAGCAGAGAAACAGGACAGTAGATTCCAGGGCAAAAAAAAAAAAAAAAAAAAGCGCCACAAACCTCAGTGCCGCTGTTTAAGCCAGCGCAGTGAGTGGCCGCAGGGGAAAACAAACAGACCCCGGCGCCTCTTCAACAGGCGACTGGAACATCAACTTAAAAAAGGATTTGAGGCAGGGAGCCAGGCGATCCGGCTCGGCTGGCCTCACCCCCACAAAAGAACGGCAACCAGAAACTCTGGATTGAGAGTTTCACAGCAAGCGCAGCTGAACCCGGGACGGTCCAGCTCTGTGGGGGAGGGGCGTCCTCCATTACCAGGGAGCCCGCCGTTGCCAAGGCAACCCGCCATTGCTGAGGCAGCCCGGTATTGCCAAGGCAACCCGCCATAGCAGAGACTCCGCCCCAACAGAGGCGGGCCACCATCGCCAAAGCAGTTCTAACTACACACATATAAACAGGACTGCAGGGAAGTTCACTCCGCAGCGGGGCGCAGCCCACAGCAGCCTAGCAAAGCTGCTATAGGCCGACAGTGACTAGGTGGCCCCCTTGCTGGGCTGCGCAGGTCTGAAGGAAAAAAAAAAAAAAAAGAAGGTGGCAGCATAACGGAAACTCATAAATAAAGCCCTAAATCCCTGGGACAGAACACCTGGGAACAAAAAGCAGTTTACGAGTTCAGCTGCAGCAGACCTAAAAGTACCTGCCCAACAGCTCTGAATGAACAACAACAGCTCGCAACTCACCATTTGAGCTCCTACAAAGAAAAGACCGTCTCCTCAAGCAGCTCCCTGACCCCTATATATCCAAAAAGACACCTCATAAAAGAGAGATCAGATTGATACTAGGCGGGTATCCATCTGGGACAAAGATAGCAGAAGAAGAAAACTGGTAACAACCCTTGCTGTTCAACAGCTGCTGCAGGTGAACCCCAGGCAAGCAGGGCCTGGAGTGAACCTCAGCAGACCTACAGCAGAGGGGCCAGACTGTCAGAAGGAAAACCAAGAAACAGAAATAACCTCATCATCAACAAACAGAACATCAATTTAAAAGATTTGAGACCCAATCTGAAAGCGAGCAACTACAAAGTCGACAGGTGGATAAATCCTTAAGGATGGGAAGAAACCGGCGCAAAAAGGATGAAAACACCCGAAACCAGAACACCTCTCCTCCTAAAAGGGATCACAACTCCTCACCAGCAAGGGAACAAGGTTGGATGGAGAACGAGTGTGATGAAATGAGAGAATCAGAATTCAGAAGGTGGGTAGTAAGAAACTTCTGTGAACTTAAAGAACATGTTCTAACCAAATGCAAAGAAACTAAGAAGCTTGAAAAAAGATTTGAGGAAATGCTAACAAGAATGGACAAAATAGAAAGGAATATAAGTGAATTGATGGAGCTGAAAAATGCAACACGAGAACTTCGTGAAGCATGCACAAGTATCAACAGCCGAATTGACCAAGCAGAAGAAAGGATATCAGAGGTCGAAGATCAACTCAATGAAATAAAACTGGAAGGCAAGACTGGAGAAAAAAGGGTAAAAAGGAATGAACAAAGTCTCCAAGAAATGTGGGACTATGTGAAAAGACATAATCTACGTTTGATAGGCGTACCCGAATGCGACGAAGAGAATGAATCCAAGCTGGAAAATACTCTTCGGGATATTATCCAGGAAAACTTCCCCAACCTAGCAAGGCAGGCAAACATTCAAGTCCAGGAAATACAGAGAACACCACAAAGATTTCGTCAAGAAGAGCAACCCCAAGGCACATAATTGTCAGATTCACCAGGGTCGAAATGAAGGAGAAAATACTAAGGGCAGCCAGAGAGAAAGGTCGGGTTACCCATAAAGGGAAGCCCATCAGACTCACAGCAGATCTCTCAGCAGAAACCCTACAAGCCAGAAGAGAATGGGGGCCAACATTCAACATCCTTAAAGAAAAGAATTTTCAACCCAGAATCTCCTATCCAGCCAAACTAAGCTTCATAAGTGAAGGAAAAATAAAATTCTTTGGGAACATGCAAGTACTCAGAGATTTCGTCACCACCAGGCCAGCTCTACAAGAGCTCCTGAAAGAGGCTCTACACATATAAAGGAACAACAAGTACCAGCTCAACTAAAGGGCAAAACAGCCAGCTAGCACCAAAATGGCAGTATCAAATTCACACATAACAATATTAACCCTAAATGTAAATGGACTAAATGCCCCAATCAAAAGAGACAGACTGGCAAATTGGATAAAAAGCCAAAACCCATCAGTATGCTGTATCCAGGAAACCCATCTCACATGCAAGGATACACAAAGGCTCAAAATAAAGGGATGGAGGAAGATTTACCAAGCAAATGGAGAGCAAAAAAAAGCAGGAGTTGCAATTCTCATCTCTGATAAATTAGACTTTAAAGCACCAAAGATCATAAGAGACAAAGAGGGACATTACATAATGGTAAAAGGATCAATGCAACAAGAAGAGCTAACGATCCTAAATATATATGCACCCAATACAGGAGCACCATGATACATAAGGCAAGTTCTTAATGACTTACAAAGAGACTTAGACTACCACACAATAATAGTGAGAGACTTTAACACCCCATTGTCAACATTAGACAGATCAACCAGACAGAAAATTAACAAGGATATCCAGGACTTGAACTCAGACCTGGACCAAGAAAACCTAATAGACATTTACAGAACTCTCCACCCCAAATCCACATAATATACATTCTTCTCAGCACCACATCACACCTACTCTAAAATTGACCACATAATTGGGAGTAAATCACTCCTCAGCAAATGCAAAAGAATGGAAATCGTAACAAACAGTCTCTCAGACCACAGTGCAATCAAGTTAGAACTCAGAATTCAAAAACTAACTCAGAACCGCACAGCTTCAAGGAAACTGAACAACTTGCTCTTGAATGTTGACTGGATAAACAATGAAATGAAGGCAGAAATAAAGATGTTCTTCGAAACCAACGAGAATGAAGACACAACATTCCAGAATCTCTGGGACACATTTAAAGCAGTCTCTAGAGGAAAATATATAGCAATAAGTGCCCACATGAGAAGCAAGGAGAGATCAAAAATTGACACCCTATCGTCAAAACTGAAAGAGTTAGAGGAGCAAGATCAAAAAAACTCAAAGTCGAGCAGAAGACAAGAAATAGCTAAGATCAGAGCAGAACTGAAGGAGATAGAGACACAAAAAACCCTTGAAAACATCAATAAATCCAGGAGCTGGTTTTTTGAAAAGATCAACAAAATAGACAGACCACTAGCCAGATTAGTAAAAAAGAAAAGAGAGAATAACCAAATTGATGCAATAAAAAACGATAAAGGGGATATCACCACAGATTCCACAGAAATTCAAAGCATCATCAGAGATTATTACAAACAACTCTATGCACACAAACTAATAAACCTGGAAGAAATGGATAAATTCCTGGACACTTGCCACCTGCCAAGCCTAAACCAGAAAGAAGCCGAAACTCTGAACAGACCCATAACAAGGTCTGAAGTTGAG
>NW_022443804.1:0-2059 GCF_009761245.1 Sapajus apella
GCACTCCAGCCTGGGTAACATGAATGAAACTCCGTCTCAAAAAAAAAAAAAAAAAAAAAAAAAAAGAAGGATACCTTCTAAACCAAACCCAAGTCTCCCCTTCCCATGGTGGGGGATCATATCCCTATACTTTAATCTCTGCTGATTAACTCTCACAAGTAGTTTCCCCTCCCTCATGATCTCTAGTTCTATGGGGTATTCTAACAGCTGTCACTGGAAAACCTGTTCGTCCTCTGATTGTCCTGCCAAATCCCTAGTAATAGCTTGCTGGCACTGTGTGATATGGTCCACAAGCCAACAATCACACGTCCTGCATACCAAAGTACCAATGGCCCATGATTGTAAAGTAACCTGTAATCCTGTAAATCTCATGATCTTAAAACCAGATTTGCCCATATGGACTACCGGCTACCCCATGACAGTACAATTTGGGATTCATCCAAAGGCCTATTTACATATTGTCAAAAAGGCTTGGACTCATCCATCCCAACAATTTCGAGTTTTTGAGTCATTCTAGGAGGATATCAAGCAGGAGTTGCCCGAACCCTCCCCTTTGGATAAAAACCTATTTGTTCAGCTAGCTGAAAACATTACTGCCAACTACGCATCTCCTCAGGCTATGTTTTCAGAGGAACCAACATGAGAGACCAGTGGCCAAGGGAGGCAAGGGAATTAGTGCCAGAAAATAACTTCACTTTGACTGTCTCATCCCCCTAACCTATGTTTGCAGGTCAGAGCATCTATCTTTTAAAAATCTCTATTCGGGAGGTTTTGCATTGCTTGCTGGGGAAAAGCCTTCACAAACCTGGTGGGAGAATTAACTTGCCTGAGACAATATTACAATGAGACAGTAGGGAAAACTCTATGGTGGGGCAGGAAAAATAATTCCTCATCACACCAGTCAAATCTATTCTCTGATTTCCCTTCTTTAAGCAACACTTGGTACAAACTCGAAGCTCCAAATACCTGGCAAGCACCCTCTGATGTTCTACCACGCTTTCTGAAGTGCGTGGCCTCTGAAACTGTCTTGCCTTCTTTAGGTTCTGCTGCACTGTTGGGGAAGGGCTCCAGAACGTGGGAGAGCCAAGCTCCTGCTTCGGGAAACTTGCTGTTATTTTGCACTGGGGACTCGCTCTGAATTATTTTTTGCACAAGATCAAAAAACCCTCACTTGGGGTCTCAATCTGAGTCTCTTTCCTGTAACAAAACCAGTAATAAAAATTTGCCGGTTGGAGCCAGGTGCAGTGGCTTACACCTGTAACCCCAGCACTTTGGAAGACTGGCAGATCACTTGAGGTCAGGAGTTCAAGATCGGCCTGGCCAACATGGTGTAACCCCATCTCTACTAAAAATACAAAAAATTTGCGGATGTGGTGGCGAGTGCCTGTAATCCCAGCTATTCAGGAGACTTAGGAAACCTAAATACTCATCCAACAGCTCCTAGATCTCAGAAATAAATTCAGTGAAGTTTCAGGATACAAATTCAATGTGCACATATTAGTGGCATTGGTATACACCAACAGTGACCAAACTGATATTTAAATCGAGAACTGAACTCCTTTTAAAGCACTTGCAAAAAAATAAAATAATTAGGAATATACCTAACAAAGGTGATGAAAGATCTCTACAAAAGAACCTATAAAACATTGTTGAAAGATATCATAGATGACAATAACAAATGAAAACACATCCCATGCTTATAGATGGGTAGAGTTAGTATTGTAAAAATGGTCATATTACCAAAAGCAATCTACAAATTCAATGCAATTCCCATAAAAAAAAATTATTATTCCTCACAGAACTAAAAAACAAAATCTAAAATTCATATGAAACAAGAAAAAGACCCTGTATAGCCAACGCAAGACTGAGCAAAACAAAACTCAACTCAAGATTGATCAAAGACGCTAAAATCTGAAAGTATAAACATTCTAGAAGGTAATTTTTTTTTTTTTTTTTTTTTTTTGGAGACGGGGTTTCACTATGTTAGCCAGGCTGATCTCGAACTCCTGACCTCAGTAATCCACCCGCCTCGGCCTCCTAAAGTGCTGGAATTACAGGC
>NW_022443804.1:2159-3556 GCF_009761245.1 Sapajus apella
TTTTTTTTGAGACGGAGTTTCGCTCTTGTTACCCAGGCTGGAGTGCAATGGCGCCATCTCGGCTCACCGCAACCTCCGCCTCCTGGGTTCAGGCAATTCTCCTGCCTCAGCCTCCTGAGTAGCTGGGATTACAGGCACGCGCCACCATGCCCAGCTAATTTTTTGTAGTTTTAGCAGAGACGGGGTTTCACCATGTTGACCAGGATGGTCTCGATCTCTTGACCTCGTGATCCACCCGCCTCGGCCTCCCAAAGTGCTGGGATTACAGGCGTGAGCCACCACGCCCGGCAAACATAGATAAATTACCCAACATTACTAATGATTAATGATCAGGAAAATGCAAATCAAAACCACAATGTGATACCACCTTATTCCTACAAAAATGGCCATAATTAAGACATCAAAAAATAATACATGTTGGCATGGCTGTGTTGAAAAGGAAATACTTTTACACAGCTGGTGGGAATGTAAACTAGTATAACCACTATGAAAAACAGTATGGAGATTCATTTAAAAACTAAAAGTAGTTGATTCATTCATTTCTACCATTTGATTCAGCCATGCCACTACTGGGTGTTTAAACAGAGAGAAAGAAATCATTATATGTGTAAGACACTTGCACACGCATGTTTATAGCAGCACAATATGCAATTGCAAAAATATGGAAGCAGCCTAATGCCCATCAACTAATGAGCAAAAAAGAAAATTCGGCATGTATATATGAATGAATGCTACTCAGCCATAACAAGGAATAAAATAGTAGCATTTGCAGTAACCTCAACAGAGTTGGAGACCATTATTCTAAGTGAAGTAACTCAAGCATAAAAAAAAATATATTGTATGTTCTCACTTATAAGTGGGAACTAAGCTATGAGAATGCAAAGGCGTAAGAATTATATAATGGACGGTGTACTTGGTGGAAAGGGTGGGAGAGGGTAAGGGATAAAAGACTACATTTTGGGTACAGTGCACACTGCTTGGGAGATGGGTGCACCTAAATCTTAGAATTCACTACAAAAGAACTTATCCATGTAACCAAACATCACCTGTACCTTAAACACTTTGGAAATAATAATAATTAAAAACAAAACCCCCAAACTCCAAAAGTTTGATTTTCTATGCTTTGGCTGTCTTTTTTTTTTTTTTCAAAAGGGTCTTACTCTATCATCCAGAATAGAGTGCAGTGGCTTGATCAAGGCTCACTGCAACCTTGTCCTCCTGGGCTCAGGCAGTCCTCCTTCCTCATGCTCCTAAATAGCTGGTACTAAAGGTGCAGGCCACCATTCTGTTAATTTTTTTTTTTTTTTTTTTTTTTTTTTTGGGGGGGTTTTCCCCTTTTTACCCCGGCGGGGGGGCAAGGGGGCGGTCTCGGCTCCCCGCCCCCCCCCCCCCCTGGG
>NW_022443805.1:0-3555 GCF_009761245.1 Sapajus apella
TGAACATTTAGCTTAAACCAAGTAGCAACTCACTAGAATGATCTAAGGTGATATAGAATTGCACCAGGCATGGTGGCTTCTGCCTATAGTCCTAGCTACTCAGGGGGCTGAGGTGGGGAAGATTGCTTGAGGCCTGGAATGTGAGGCTGCAATTAGCTGACTGCACCAATGCATTCAAGCCTGGATGACATAGAGAAACTCTATCTCTGAAAAAATTAAAAAATAACAAATAAATAAAAGAATACAGAATTGCATGCATGAGATCAAAGTGCACATGGACCAGGGCTGGAAAGAAACACAGTCTTGTTAGCTGTGCATAAGATATCTCTGAAGGCCAGGTGCAGTGGCTCACACTTGTAATCCCAGCACTCTGGGAGGCCGAGGCAGGCGGATCACCTGAGGTCAGGAGTCCGAGACCAGCCTGGTCAACATGGCGAAGCCCTGTCTCTGCTAGAAAACATAAAAATTGGCCGGGCGCGGTGGCTCAAGCCTGTAATCCCAGCACTTTGGGAGGCCGAGGCGGGTGGATCACGAGGTCAAGAGATCGAGACCATCCTGGTCAACATGGTGAAACCCCGTCTCTACTAAAAATACAAAAAATTAGCTGGGCATGGTGGCGCGTGCCTGTAGTCCCAGCTGCTCAGGAGGCTGAGGCAGGAGAATTGCCTGAACCCAGGAGGCGGAGGTTGCGGTGAGCCAAGATCGCGCCATTGCACTCCAGCCTGGGTAACAAGAGCGAAACTCCGTCTCAAGAAGAGAAGAAAAAAAAAAAAAAAAAAAAAAAAAAAAGAAAGAAAACATAAAAATTGCTGGTCCAAAGGTAGTGAGTTATCTCAATTGATTGTTCACAGTCAGTTACAGATCAAACTCCTTGTTCTACTCTTTCCCCCATTCTCACTACTGAACTTGACTAAAAAAATAACAATAAAACAAAGAAAACATAAAAATTAGCTGGGCTTGGTGGTGTATGACTCTAATCCCAGCTACTCAGAAGGCTGAGGCTGGAGAATTGCTTGAATCTGGGAGATGAAGGCTGCAGTGAGCTGAGATCATGCCACTACATTCTAGCCTGGGCGACAGAGTGAGACTCCATCTTTTTTCTTTTTTTTTGAGATTCCATGTTAAAAAAAAAAAAAAGGTATCTACCAAAGGCAGCAAGCAGCACAAAGAACAAGGCCTTCTGTTTATCTTGCGGCATGTGCACAACAAGACCCAGACCATAAATTAATGTGATAAATTTAGGCAAAAAGACAAAGATGAAAGTTATGCTGCATCAGATGGATGGCTTGAGCTCAGGAGTTCGAGAGTAGCCTGGGCAACACGGTGAATGAAACCCCCGTCTTTACAAAAAACACAAAAATTAACCAGGTTTGGTGGTGTGTGCCAGTGGGCCCAGCTACTCGGGAGGTTAAGGTGGGAGTACTGCTTGAGCCTGGGAGGTCAGAGGCTGCAGTGCGCCATATTAGGACCCTGCAGCCTGGGCAACAGAGTAAAACCCTGTCTCAAAAAAAAGGAAAAGAAAATTATAATGCATGGAATCAGCAAAACTAGGCAGATGGCCTAATAGAGGGAAAGGACTCCAAAAGTAACCATGCTGGAATCCTGGACAAGTTTTCAAATTACTCAAAAAGCAATACACCTCTCTGCTCAACCATATAGAAAACTGAACGTAACACCAGCTCCTATATATGCCTGATTTGTATTCACCCGCTGATACACAATAGCTTCTTTAAGCAACTATGTATAAGGTGGGCATGTCTGTCCATTCTGGGGAACAGAAAATCAAAGCTCAGAGGTTAAAAAAAATTTTTTTAAGGCTGGGTGTGGTGGCTAACGCCAGTGATCCAAGCACTTTGGGAGGCTGAGGCAGGCAGATCAAGAAGTTGAGATCAAGATCATCCTGGTCAACATGTTGAAACTCCGTCTCTACTAAAAATACAAAAATCAGCTGGGCATGGTGGCACACACCTGTAGTTCTAGCTACTCAGGAGGCTGAGACAGGAGAATTGCTTGAACCCAGAAGTTGGAGACTGCAGTGAGCCGAAATCGTGCGACTGCACTCCAGCCTGGGTGACAGAGCGAGGCTCTGTCTCAAAAAAAAAAAAAAAAAAGTCAGTGGTCACATAGCAAGGAAGTATCCGAGTTTCACACAATGGTGTGTCTGACTCCAGGTCCTGTGCTCTTCACTATCACTCTAGTGGTTTTCAAACTTTTTTAAAGCCATAGAGCTCTTTCTTCAAACACCGTCACTTAATGTCAGCCTAGTCTATAAAGTAAGTAGCTGTGGTAACCATCTGATGGAAGGTAGGCCCAGGAAGAGAAAGCGCAGAACAAAGGCTGACAATACCTCCACATAGTCCCTGAAGAGGTAGCGCCTGTATTTCTCTCTCAATTCTTCATTGGGAAGCAATGGAAACACAAAGTCCTCTGGTGTACGGAGCGGACAGTCCTGGGCCATACAAGAGACTCCTGTTGAATAAAAACAACCTGATGGACAACCATACTGCAGAAGACACAACTTGCCCCCCCAATTCAATCAACAAATCCAGATTCCATGTAAGAAACACTTCAAGCAACAGAATTTATTCAGAGAAGAGAGAAATTAGCATATTTTCACATGATGAAACTAAAATATTATCCCATACTATATAACTAACAGCACCATTAAATAACGAAACCATTTTTAAAATCCTATAATCCCAGCCCTTTGGGAGGCCGAAGTGGGTGGATCACGAGGTAAGGAGTTTAAGACCATTGTGGCCAATGTAGTGAAATCCCATCTCTACTAAAAATACGAAAATTAGCAGGGCGTGGTGATGTGTGCCTATAGTCCCAGCTACTCAGGAGGCTAAAGCAGAAGAATCACTTGAACCCAGGAGGAGGAGTGTGCAGTGAGCCAAGATCACTGTACTCTACCCTGGCCAACAGAGCGACACTGTCTGAAAAAAAAAAAAAAAAAAAAAAAAAAAAAAAAAAAAAATCCTTATACAGGGATTGATCGACTTACAACCTACACAACTTACGACAATTCTACTTTACGACCACAATCGCTAGCCACGACTGCTCCGCATCTGGCAGCGCAAACGTTGCCCAGCTGCGCGTACGACAGTGCGGACCAGCTTCCAGCAGCACTACCATCTCTGAGTGCACCATTTCAACTGTTATCCCAGAGTCGGTACAGCAATTTGTGTTTTGTGTCTTGGATATTTTTCATCAAACCCCTCCCAAGATGTCTACCAAGAGGAAATTGTCTTTGTCTACTCCTCAGCCTGCCAAGAAGGAAAGAAAGGCAGCCGGGCACGGTGGCTCACGCTTGTAATCCCAGCACTTTGGGAGGCCGAGGCGGGTGGATCACGAGGTCAAGAGATCGAGACCATCCTGGTCAACATGGTGAAACCCCGTCTCTACTAAAAATACAAAAAATTAGCTGGGCATGGTGGCGTGTGCCTGTAATCCCAGCTACTCAGGAGGCTGAGGCAGGAGAATTGCCTGAACCCAGAAGGCGGAGGTTGCGGTGAGCCGAGATTGCGCCATTGCACTCCAGCCTGGGTAACA
>NW_022443806.1:0-3553 GCF_009761245.1 Sapajus apella
ATGCTTAGCAATTTTTTAAAATTTTAATTTAATTTTTTTTTTTTTTTTGTAGAGATGGAGTCTTGCTATGTTGCCCAGGCTGGCTTTGAACTCCTGGCTCAAGCCATCTTCCCACCTTGGCCTCCCAGATCACTGGGATTATAAGCACAAGCCATTGCACCTGGCCAGGATGTTTTCACATTAGTCCTTACGGACCATACTCTGCTCTTGGGAGCGCTAGCATCATGGTCCTTTGAGAAGAGTTTCCAACTGTGGCTTTTCACTGTCACATACCTTGTGCCTACTCCCCTCCAGGCCCCAACACGAATCTGATTCTGTGAGGCTGAAGTGCACCTGTTTTGAGTTTTTTTTAGCATATTGCTGGGATGGAGTGGGAGGGCTGGAAGTGTGAGCAGTGTTTCCTGCAGGTCAGCCAAATCAGCCACACTCACATTTGGAGATCACGTCACAAAAGTCAAAGTGAAACCACCTCACTGGGTCCGTCAGAGGAAAAAAATGCATATTCGTTTTACTTGGACAACCTAACATTTGAATAGAAACATCTCCGAAGTTCTTGCCCAGTTAGTAAGATGGCAGGCCAGGTCCACGTGTAACTGCTCCAGGCAACCTTCTGTGGCCTGTGCCATGCGTGGGCAGCTGGCGCTGAGCACTCGGCCACTCAAGCCATCTCCAGCACCTCCTTGGCAGGAACAACCAGGAGCCACCATCTTGAGCACACTCAAGCCCCGAGTTCTGTTGCAGAAAAGGCTCTGTGTGGTCTCTAATCTCAGCTGCTGGGGCATCTTCCAGTCTGCCAGGGGTCAGGGTTCCCCCAAGTTCAGGTGTGCCCAGGTCAGGCCTCTCTGGAAAGACCACATGCTGGCTCTGGGTAGACACCCTGAAGACTGGGCATGCCCACGGGGGCTGCCTCATTGCAGGCTGGATGCGTCTCCCCTGGCCCCCATCCAGGAGAAGGTTTCCATGGAGTCATGGCGCTTTCCCTCACAGGGGCAGAGGCTGGGGAAGATCCTGCCCTTTCCTGGCTCAGGACAATGCCTCTTGGTGACAGTGTGATCCGCACGCTTGTTCTCCCCAGGTTTTCATGACTGGTCCACACTGGCTCAAAGAACTGAAGCTTCCCTCTCATGGGAGATGCTTGGTAGGACAACTCTGGCAACATGGGCAGGGGCAGGAGGGGCTTTGTCACCCACCAAGATGTGAGTCTCAGCACTGAATTTCTAGTTGATGAAAAAGTACGTCATCTTTGTAAGAAGGTACACATTCCTTTACGATTAATTTTTTAAATTCACCAAGTGCTGCTACAGAGTTGATCTTATATATCAAGTCAGCAAACAGGCCCCAGGTAGGCAAAGGACACGCGTTCCCCATGTGTGGGTGAGTGTGGTGCCCAGCCGCCCATGCCCGCCATGCGGCCTCCTCTTCCCAGCCGCTCCCCGTCCATCTCCTGCTGCTCCCCAAGTCCACTCCTCCTCCAGGGCCGGCTCCCAGGGGTCTCTGCCCCAGCCAAGGGGTGGTGTTTCCCTGAGGTGCAAAACACATGACACCCAGGGCTCCACACACGGCTACGTCGGTCTCCTCAGCTGTGCTGCAGGCAGAGGCTGTTCTTTTGAGCCTTCTCGCTGCCTGTGCGCCCTGCGGGGGCCAGCCCAGCACCTGTGCCCTGGATGCTCCAGGTCAGTGACAGTTCCTGCTCCTCCTGAGCAGCCTCAGCGCTTCTGTGGCTGTGCTCTTCCGTGGCTGTGCTCTTCTGTGGCTGTGCCCTTCTGTGGCTGTGCTCTTCCGTGGCTGTGCTCTTCCGTGGCTATCTCCATGGCATCAGCCTTGCTGTGCATGTCCTTTACCAGCCACGTGGCTCCTGGAATGAGGGAGGGTGTAATGATTGCAGTAAATACAGAAGCTGCCTGGAGCCCTTGCTAAGGGACAGTGACGTAGCATTGTTTCCAGGCCTGTTTCGAGTGAGCTGATGGGTCCCATGAGGATGGAATGAGGAACAGTGGGCTTTCTAGAGTCGGGGTGCCTGAGGGTGGGTCTGACTGTGGGGAAGGATGAGGGTGGCGAGGGACAGGGGACATGCTGAGTCAGCATGGGAGGACCGCCAGGAAGCCAGCAAGGATTTGAGAGGGACCAGGGTGGGGTGTGTTTGGCAGGTGAGAATAGCAGGCTGGGTGTTCTCGTGGCCTGGGCCCTGCGTTCCACGGTTGCAGCGGCAGAAGCGAGGAAGCAGCCACACACATGGGAGTGTGCGCCTGTGCTGGGCACGGAGCCCCATGCTTCTTATGCACGGCCATTCACTCCCCACGTTGCCCACGCAAGATCAGGGGACAACCCAGTCTCCATCTGCCTGAAGTGGAGCAGCTGGGGAGCTGCTGGGTGGCCCTGTGGGCGCCTGTGGCTCCGCCGTGGGCACCTGTGGCTCTGCCGTGTCCTCCGGCCTCTGAGGCACCGCTGCATCCAGGCCTGCACTGTGCTGACTCAAAGACTGCTGTGGAGGCGGCACTGCCCACAGGACAGTGGCAGTGATGGCAAAGGAAGCCAGGAGGAGGGTGAGGGCAGTGCATGGAGAATGAGCACGTAATCTACGATTGTTTCCTAAGGAAAACAAAAATCTGTGCGCATCCCTTTTAGCCACCTTCAAACACGCATCCTTCATCCACACGGCTGCTGCCTGTCTGTCTTCCGTTTAGCAGGGGCTGGAGGTGCCTTGTGCTGGGTCTGGTGCCCCGGCCAGGCCACTGGGCCGACAGCCTGGCCCTCGGGAGGGTCGCCGGTGGGAATGGAGAAAGCTGGGGTCTTCACCGGCATGTGAGCAGGCCCTGCTTCCCTTCACTCCTTGGTGACAGGCACTCATGGAAGCCGGGACGAGCAGGGCCTTCCCACCGGGCGTTCTGGTGTTTCGTGGGCCAGCGACAGGACGGCATCGGGCAGAGAGGTTCGGCGGCAGCCAAGTGCATTTGCAGCGTCCCTTCCTTACTGCTCCCCAGCTGGGCTCAGGGATTCTTGCTTTCAGGCACCTCCTGGAAAGTCCGGGTTTCCTGTCTGGAAACAAGAGGCAGAGACCTGGCAAGCCAGCCTCTCTGAGGCCTCCCTGCTGTCCTGGGTCTGGGGGCTCCCGGCACAGCCAAGATGTGGCCTGTGGCCACCACCGTCCTCCGAGGACCGGCCTTAGTGCATGAACAAGCCAGCTGCGGCCGCGGCTGCCCTTGGTCCGTGGGGTGGGCCCAGCTCCCCCATGTGCAGCCACGGGGGTGGTTCTGGGCATCCATCTTCCCCATAGAGGGTGAGGAGGCAGTTCCTATTCCAGGGACCTTTCCACAGTCAATCCGAGCCAGGCCGCGAGAGGCTGAAGCCCTGGGAGTGAGGCTCTGGTGCGGCTTGACAGACTCCAGCAGAGTAAACCCCCAGAGCGGATGGCGTCTCTCCAGCTGGACACGGAGCGGGATCTAACCAGGAAGAGGGATGGTGCCCACTCAGCCGGACTCACCCGTGGGCGGGATCTAACCGGGAAGAGGGATGGTGCCCACTCAGCCGGACTCACCGTGGGCGGGATCTAACC
>NW_022443807.1:0-3553 GCF_009761245.1 Sapajus apella
AGGTTGCAGTGAGCCAAGATCATGCCACTGCACTCCAGCCTGAGGGAACAGAGCAAGGCTCAAAAAAGGGAGAGAGAGAGAGAGAGAGAGAAAGAGAGAGAGAGAGAAAGCGAAAGCGAGCAGCCTCTTGTGTCACCGCCACAATCCCTCCTCTCTCATGTCTTCCTGATTTTGTCTCAATTGGACAAAGCACCAGCAAATCTACCCTGACCCTCTATTCTTACATCAGCGTCTTTTGAGTTCTTACTGTCTGAAATCTGCTCCTTTTTCTGAAAAGTGGTCATGGGAACAGCATCCCGAGGTGGTCCCTGGTGAGGTGGATGGCAGGGCTTTTCCTGTGGAGCAGTCAGCGAGGCCGGTGTCAGCGTCCTGCCTCACCACACCCTCTTTGAGTGTCTTCAGCACTTTTTTTCATTTCTTCCTGGCACGGAGTATTTCCCTCTCAGAGGTGGGTGAGATTCTAATTTTCATTTCTTTTTTGACAGAGTCTCACTCTGTCACCCAGGCTGGAGTGCAATGGCACGATCTTGGCTCACTGCAACCTCTGCCACCCAGGTTCAAGAGAGTCTTCGGCCTCAGCCTCCCCAGTAGCTGGGATTACAGGTGTATGCCACCATGCCTGGATAATTTTTGTATTTTTAGTAAAGATGGGGTTTCACCATGTTTGTCAGGCTGGTCTTGAACTCCTGACCTCAGTTGATCCGCACACCTTGGACTCCCAAAGTGCTGGGATTACACAGGCATGCACCACTGCACCCAGCCAATGCTCATTATTCTTTGGAAGAAAAGCTTACACTGCATTCTTTTTTTAAATTTCAGAAGACATTGGAATGATTATTGTTCATATTTTCCTCGTGTCTTTGCTTCGATTGTTCTCTTTCAGGTACCTCAATCATGTACACATCAAATCTCAGATTATCTGCACATTTGGCCACTCTCCCTGGAAGGTACAAGCTGTCATTATGCTGTTTATAGCTTACATTTCATTGCTGAAGAAATTTTTTGATTGTTTTCTTAGTCTTTTTGGAGCTTAATCCACTCATTTCTATGTTTCTTTAATTCTGATGAATGGTGTCTTTTCGTTCTTTGTATTATTTGCTTAATGCCTTCAGCCTCATTGTTGCAAAGTCCACTGTCTGGCTGGGGGCGGTGGCTCATGCCTGGAATCCAAGCACTTTGGGAGGCCGAGGCGGGTGGATCACCTGAAGTTGGGAGTTCAAGACTAACCTGACCAACATGGAGAAACCCTGTCTCTACCAAAAATAGAAAATTAGCCAGGTGTGGTGGTGCATGCTTGTAATCCCAGCTACTTGGGAGGTTGAGGCAGGAGAATCACTTGAACCTGGGAGGTGGAGGTTGCAGTGGGGGATTGCACCATTGCACTCCAGCCTGGACAAGAGTGAAACTCTGTCTCATAAAAAAGAAAAGAAAAGTCCACAGTGGTCCAGTGAGTTACACCGACAGGGGTGCTCTCCTGTCTCCTCGTGGGTCCACCCTGTGCTTGTTCCTCTAGTCCATTACAGTGTCTTCATATGGGAATTGGCATCGGTATTTTCCCATTGATGACTTTTCACATGGATTTTGTTTTCATGAATTTTTCATGAGCATTATGAGTTAGAAAACCTTTTCCAACCTCATAGACTTTCTCTGTGGCATTTCTGTGCAATGCTTACAATTGTGACACCTGTTTCCTGGTATTTCCTGACGCTGTGCTTCTCCCCTTCTCTAATAAGAGCCTCCTCCCTCTCTTCCTCCTGCTTCTCTCTTTGGATCCTGCAGCTGAATATTGCTCCTCAGTGGATGGCCTGTCCTGCAAAGGGACAGCTGCCACCATATTGCGGAAATGCAAGATGGTTCACTTTAAGTGCATATTCATTTTCAAGATCATTTAGATAATTTTGTTCTTTCCTGTTATTTCCTCTTTGACTTATTTATTTTACTTATCTCATTTATCAATATTATATTTTATGATGATTAAGTTTTAGTTTTTTCCAGTTTATTTTAGATTGTCTTTGCTTTTTGGTATTTATATTTGAGTTATTTGTTTTGAGGCTTCATTTTCACCTGATTTTCATGCATCTATTTCCATGATGATTTGCTATTTGCTGTGGGCGTTTATCTCTAGGTACTGAGTGACTGTTACTTATTTGGGATCCAGTGGATTCCCAGACAAGCAAGGTCGCATCTAACTGGGCTGATAACTCTTTCCGCACACGGCTTTTGTGATTTTCAGTCACAGATAGCAGGGTTACCACAGTGTACTGTGGATATCACAGGATCCCCACAGATTGTGCTTAAATACTTGCCCATGTTACATTTAAAAGTACTACTTTGGGAATAACTGCTGAAAAGAAAGAACTCTTCATTTTCCTTACTGATAGTTAAGAATGTGGTCCTCATATAAAAGCATGTCAGCCATATTATGCCCTCAGTCCTCTCGGTGAGCAATTTGAAAACAGATTCCTAAGCCGAGGCTTTACAGGTGTTTCTCCTTATCTGCAGGGGGTTGGTTTCAGGCCCCCACAGATGCCAGCATCTGAGAACGCTCAAGTCCCTGATGTAAAGTGGCACAGCATTTGCATATAAGCCATGCTCATGCTCTTGCGGACTTGAAATCATGTCAGATTTCTTCTCACAGCCCATAGGAGGGAAGTGCTGTGTAAACAGTTGTTATCCTCTCTGACAGCCACAACCCCCGCCCACCTTGTCTTATGCCTCTCTTCCATGCGACTTTTCCTGAGCTGTATCCTTTAATATGAAATAAACCTGTGCATTTATGTAGAGTGCTTTTCTGAGACCTGAGTCATTCTGGGGGACCTGAGGGGGTGTTGTGGGAACTCCTGAATTGCCATCTGCCAGGCAGAAGCCTGGGCAGCTTGGCTACCCCATTGGTGGCCAGCATCTAAATGAGGGCAGTGTTGTGGGAGTGAGGGTGTAATCATACACCTGTCAGCCATTTGTACCTCATCCTTTGAGAAATGTCTATTCAGGTCCGTTGCCCATTTCTAATGAGATGATTTGGTTTTGCTGTTGACTGCAGTTTCTTGCTTATTCTGGATACTAATTTCTCATGGGATGGATGGTTTGCAAGTATTTTTTCCCACTCTGTAGATCATCTCTTCACTCTGCTGATTGTTTCTCTGCTGTGCAGAGACTTTTTAACTTGTTTTGGTCCCTTTTGTATATTTTTGCTTTTGTTGTCTGTGCTTTTGAGATTTTACCCAGAATCTCAGCCCAGCCCAGACCAATGTCCAGAGGAATTTGCTTATGGTGAGAGACAGTGGCCTAGTTTCTTTCTTCTGCCTTCAAATATTCAGTTTTCCCCTAACCATTTATTGAAGAGACTATCTTTTCTCAATGTATGTTTTTTGTGCCTTTGTTGAAAATGAGTTGGCTGTGACCAGGAGCAGTGGCTCACACTAGTAATCCCAGCACTTTGGGAGGCCAAGGCGGATGGCTCACCTGAGGTCAAGAGTTTGAGGCCAGCCTGACCAACATGGCGAAAACTGTCTCTACTAAAAATACAAAAATTAGCTGAGTGTGGTGGTGGGCA
>NW_022443808.1:0-3552 GCF_009761245.1 Sapajus apella
ATGCTTAGCAATTTTTTAAAATTTTAATTTAATTTTTTTTTTTTTTTGTAGAGATGGAGTCTTGCTATGTTGCCCAGGCTGGCTTTGAACTCCTGGCTCAAGCCATCTTCCCACCTTGGCCTCCCAGATCACTGGGATTATAAGCACAAGCCATTGCACCTGGCCAGGATGTTTTCACATTAGTCCTTACGGACCATACTCTGCTCTTGGGAGCGCTAGCATCATGGTCCTTTGAGAAGAGTTTCCAACTGTGGCTTTTCACTGTCACATACCTTGTGCCTACTCCCCTCCAGGCCCCAACACGAATCTGATTCTGTGAGGCTGAAGTGCACCTGTTTTGAGTTTTTTTTAGCATATTGCTGGGATGGAGTGGGAGGGCTGGAAGTGTGAGCAGTGTTTCCTGCAGGTCAGCCAAATCAGCCACACTCACATTTGGAGATCACGTCACAAAAGTCAAAGTGAAACCACCTCACTGGGTCCGTCAGAGGAAAAAAATGCATATTCGTTTTACTTGGACAACCTAACATTTGAATAGAAACATCTCCGAAGTTCTTGCCCAGTTAGTAAGATGGCAGGCCAGGTCCACGTGTAACTGCTCCAGGCAACCTTCTGTGGCCTGTGCCATGCGTGGGCAGCTGGCGCTGAGCACTCGGCCACTCAAGCCATCTCCAGCACCTCCTTGGCAGGAACAACCAGGAGCCACCATCTTGAGCACACTCAAGCCCCGAGTTCTGTTGCAGAAAAGGCTCTGTGTGGTCTCTAATCTCAGCTGCTGGGGCATCTTCCAGTCTGCCAGGGGTCAGGGTTCCCCCAAGTTCAGGTGTGCCCAGGTCAGGCCTCTCTGGAAAGACCACATGCTGGCTCTGGGTAGACACCCTGAAGACTGGGCATGCCCACGGGGGCTGCCTCATTGCAGGCTGGATGCGTCTCCCCTGGCCCCCATCCAGGAGAAGGTTTCCATGGAGTCATGGCGCTTTCCCTCACAGGGGCAGAGGCTGGGGAAGATCCTGCCCTTTCCTGGCTCAGGACAATGCCTCTTGGTGACAGTGTGATCCGCACGCTTGTTCTCCCCAGGTTTTCATGACTGGTCCACACTGGCTCAAAGAACTGAAGCTTCCCTCTCATGGGAGATGCTTGGTAGGACAACTCTGGCAACATGGGCAGGGGCAGGAGGGGCTTTGTCACCCACCAAGATGTGAGTCTCAGCACTGAATTTCTAGTTGATGAAAAAGTACGTCATCTTTGTAAGAAGGTACACATTCCTTTACGATTAATTTTTTAAATTCACCAAGTGCTGCTACAGAGTTGATCTTATATATCAAGTCAGCAAACAGGCCCCAGGTAGGCAAAGGACACGCGTTCCCCATGTGTGGGTGAGTGTGGTGCCCAGCCGCCCATGCCCGCCATGCGGCCTCCTCTTCCCAGCCGCTCCCCGTCCATCTCCTGCTGCTCCCCAAGTCCACTCCTCCTCCAGGGCCGGCTCCCAGGGGTCTCTGCCCCAGCCAAGGGGTGGTGTTTCCCTGAGGTGCAAAACACATGACACCCAGGGCTCCACACACGGCTACGTCGGTCTCCTCAGCTGTGCTGCAGGCAGAGGCTGTTCTTTTGAGCCTTCTCGCTGCCTGTGCGCCCTGCGGGGGCCAGCCCAGCACCTGTGCCCTGGATGCTCCAGGTCAGTGACAGTTCCTGCTCCTCCTGAGCAGCCTCAGCGCTTCTGTGGCTGTGCTCTTCCGTGGCTGTGCTCTTCTGTGGCTGTGCCCTTCTGTGGCTGTGCTCTTCCGTGGCTGTGCTCTTCCGTGGCTATCTCCATGGCATCAGCCTTGCTGTGCATGTCCTTTACCAGCCACGTGGCTCCTGGAATGAGGGAGGGTGTAATGATTGCAGTAAATACAGAAGCTGCCTGGAGCCCTTGCTAAGGGACAGTGACGTAGCATTGTTTCCAGGCCTGTTTCGAGTGAGCTGATGGGTCCCATGAGGATGGAATGAGGAACAGTGGGCTTTCTAGAGTCGGGGTGCCTGAGGGTGGGTCTGACTGTGGGGAAGGATGAGGGTGGCGAGGGACAGGGGACATGCTGAGTCAGCATGGGAGGACCGCCAGGAAGCCAGCAAGGATTTGAGAGGGACCAGGGTGGGGTGTGTTTGGCAGGTGAGAATAGCAGGCTGGGTGTTCTCGTGGCCTGGGCCCTGCGTTCCACGGTTGCAGCGGCAGAAGCGAGGAAGCAGCCACACACATGGGAGTGTGCGCCTGTGCTGGGCACGGAGCCCCATGCTTCTTATGCACGGCCATTCACTCCCCACGTTGCCCACGCAAGATCAGGGGACAACCCAGTCTCCATCTGCCTGAAGTGGAGCAGCTGGGGAGCTGCTGGGTGGCCCTGTGGGCGCCTGTGGCTCCGCCGTGGGCACCTGTGGCTCTGCCGTGTCCTCCGGCCTCTGAGGCACCGCTGCATCCAGGCCTGCACTGTGCTGACTCAAAGACTGCTGTGGAGGCGGCACTGCCCACAGGACAGTGGCAGTGATGGCAAAGGAAGCCAGGAGGAGGGTGAGGGCAGTGCATGGAGAATGAGCACGTAATCTACGATTGTTTCCTAAGGAAAACAAAAATCTGTGCGCATCCCTTTTAGCCACCTTCAAACACGCATCCTTCATCCACACGGCTGCTGCCTGTCTGTCTTCCGTTTAGCAGGGGCTGGAGGTGCCTTGTGCTGGGTCTGGTGCCCCGGCCAGGCCACTGGGCCGACAGCCTGGCCCTCGGGAGGGTCGCCGGTGGGAATGGAGAAAGCTGGGGTCTTCACCGGCATGTGAGCAGGCCCTGCTTCCCTTCACTCCTTGGTGACAGGCACTCATGGAAGCCGGGACGAGCAGGGCCTTCCCACCGGGCGTTCTGGTGTTTCGTGGGCCAGCGACAGGACGGCATCGGGCAGAGAGGTTCGGCGGCAGCCAAGTGCATTTGCAGCGTCCCTTCCTTACTGCTCCCCAGCTGGGCTCAGGGATTCTTGCTTTCAGGCACCTCCTGGAAAGTCCGGGTTTCCTGTCTGGAAACAAGAGGCAGAGACCTGGCAAGCCAGCCTCTCTGAGGCCTCCCTGCTGTCCTGGGTCTGGGGGCTCCCGGCACAGCCAAGATGTGGCCTGTGGCCACCACCGTCCTCCGAGGACCGGCCTTAGTGCATGAACAAGCCAGCTGCGGCCGCGGCTGCCCTTGGTCCGTGGGGTGGGCCCAGCTCCCCCATGTGCAGCCACGGGGGTGGTTCTGGGCATCCATCTTCCCCATAGAGGGTGAGGAGGCAGTTCCTATTCCAGGGACCTTTCCACAGTCAATCCGAGCCAGGCCGCGAGAGGCTGAAGCCCTGGGAGTGAGGCTCTGGTGCGGCTTGACAGACTCCAGCAGAGTAAACCCCCAGAGCGGATGGCGTCTCTCCAGCTGGACACGGAGCGGGATCTAACCAGGAAGAGGGATGGTGCCCACTCAGCCGGACTCACCCGTGGGCGGGATCTAACCGGGAAGAGGGATGGTGCCCACTCAGCCGGACTCACCGTGGGCGGGATCTAACC
>NW_022443809.1:0-3552 GCF_009761245.1 Sapajus apella
AGAAAAGAAAGAAGAAGCTGCGTGCGGTGGCTCATACCTGTAATAGCCAGCACGTTGAGAGGCCATGCAGGAGGATCACCTAAGGTCAAGAGTATGAGACCAGCCTGGCCAACTTGGCAAAACCCTGTCTCTACTAAAAAAAGATATAAAAATTAGCTGGGTGTGTGCTGCACACCTGTAGTCCCAGCTACTCGGGAGGCTGAGGCAGGAGAATGACTTGAACCCTGGAGGCAGAGAATGCAGTGAGCCAAGATTACACCACTGCACTCCAGCCTGGGTGACAGAGCGAGACTCTGTCTCAAAAAAAAGAAAAGAAGCCGGGCGCGGTGGCTCACGCCTGTAATCCCAGCACTTTGGGAGGCCGAGGCGGGTGGATCACGAGGTCGAGACCATCCTGGTCAAAATGGTGAAACCCCGTCTCTACTAAAACTACAAAAAATTAGCTGGGCATGGTGGCGTGTGCCTGTAATCCCAGCTACTCAGGAGGCTGAGGCAGGAGAATTGCCTGAACCCAGGAGGCGGAGGTTGCAGTGAGCCGAGATCGCGCCATTGCACTCCAGCCTGGGCAACAAGAGCAAAACTCCGACTCAAAAAAAAAAAAAAAAAAGAAAAGAAAAAGAAAAGAACAGCAGGCTGCGGCAGAAAAGGTTGTGACCAGGAGGAGGAATTTCAGGGCAAACGCACTGCCCCGGCTCCTGAGTTCTCTGCTCCTCAGCCTGAGGTTGCTGACTGGTCTGACGGCGTGCAGGTGCCCTCTGTGCCTATCCAGCAGTTTCCTGCTGAAGACTGGAGCGCTCAGCCTGCCACGGAAGCGCTCAGCTCCCACTGCTCAGGCCACTGAATGGGTAGGAGCAACCACTGAATGGTCTTAAGTGGTTCTTGCAGGAGCACGTAGGCAACATGGAAATAAGGTTGATGGTAAATACACACAGTTTCTTTTTTTTTTCCTTTATTTATTTATTTATTTATTTTTCATTTTATAAACATCGGTTTCTAAAAAAAAAGAAGAATAATGACAACCAAGTATTGATCAGAGTCTTATCAAGAAGAAAGAAACCACATGAAGTGTTTCAACTAAGAAAATTGAATGTAAGGATCACAGGCCTGTCCTTCAAAAACAGGTTAGTCTTGACGGCACTGGAGTGTGTGGCTGAGTTCTGAGGAGGGTGTGGGCTGGGGCCAGGCACAGGAAGCCATGGATGTATTCATTGGAACACAGAGGGTGGAAGGACAGCTGGATAGAGACAGGACCCCTCTCTGGGTACAGAGTCATGTGAAGAATGGGTTGGCTGAAGAGTGGGTCAGCCTGGGGCACACAGTTCCTTCTCTGAACTGTAGGCGAAGCAGGCTCTAGATTGCAGTGAGGCATATCAAATCACCAAGGGAAAAAAAAATCTGCCAATTAAACTATGACACATAATCATTTCCATTGAAAAGGGGTGGGGATCAATTAAAAATGGTTTTATTTTTGAATAGGATTTATGGAAAGAAAATAAAAAATAAAGGAAAAAAAACAAAGAAATTTTAAAATTAAAAAAAGGCTGGGCAGAGTGGCTCATGTCTGTCATCCCAGCGCTTTGGGAGGCCGAGGCAGGTGGATTGCCTGAGGTCAGGAGTTCAAGACCAGCCTGACCAACATAGTGAAACCCCGCCTCTACTAAAAATACAAAAAAATTAGCTGGGCGTGGTGGTGGGCACCTGTAATCTCAGCTACTCGGGAGACTGAGGCAGGAGAATCGCTTGAACCAGGAGGAAGAGTTTGCAGTGACCTGAGATTGCAGCACTGCTCTCCAGCCTGGGCAACAAGAGTGAGACTCCATCTCAAAATATTAAAAAATATAAAAATAAGAGATTTTATTATGTGTACAGAAGAATTTAGCGACAAGGATGCCCTCCATGCACTTCTCATAATGGCAAAGCTGCTGAAACCTCAACCATTACGGTTGTACCACACAAGCTAAGAGACAGCCACAAAATATTGTGACTGAAGGTTTAATTTCCAGGGGCTTTTCTTTTTAGAAGTTTTTTACTTATTTTTTGCTTTATGTACTCATAGGAGAGAGAGAGAATGGGAGAGAAAGAGAAGGTGAAAAACATTATGGAAGCTTTAGAGCTCCTGTAGCAGTAAAGAAAAAAAATGCGGATACTTTTTCTCACTTTGGGCAAAGAAAAAAAGAAAAACATGAAAGCAAGAAAGGGAGAAACTGATTCACCTTTGAAGGAAAAATCTTTGAAAACCCCTTCAGCTGGGCACGGTGGCTCAAGCCTGTAATCCCACCACTTTGGGAGGCCAAGGCGGGTGGATCACGAGGTCAAGAGATCGGGTCCCTCCTGGTCAACATGGTGAAACCCCGTCTCTACTAAAAATACAAAAATTAGCTGGGCATGGTGGCGCATGCCTGTAGTCTTAGCTACTCGGGAGGTTGAGGCAGGAGAATTGCCTGAACCCAGGAGGCGGAGGTTGCGGTGAGCCGAGATCGCGCCATTGCGCTCCAGCCTGGGTAACAAGAGTGAAACTCCGTCTCAAATTAAAAAAAAGAAAACCCCTTCAGTCACAATATTTTGTGGCTATCTCTAAATTTGTGTAGTTAATTCATAATGGTTGGGGATTCAGCAGGTTTCCCATTATGAGAAGTGCTATGGTGGACATCTTGTCGCTAAACTCTTCAGTACACATGATAAAATTGTCTTTTGAATTTTTTGTTTTTTTCTTATTTTTTTTCCTTGAATACTCTTCAAAAATAAAAACATTTTAATTGATTGATTTATCCCCCCCATCGCTTTTCGATGATTTGGGAGTCAAGAGATGTCTTATAAAGGATTACGTGTCATAGTTTAATTGGCAGATGTTTTTTCTCCCATGGTGATTTGAAGTAACAATGCATCTTGGCTGGCGGTAGTGGCTCACTCCTATAATCCCAGCATTTTGGGAGGCTGAGGTGGGTGGATCACTTGAGGTCAGGAGTTTGAGACCAGCCTGGCCAACATGGTGAAAACCCCGTCTCTACAGAAATATAAAAATTAGCCAGGCATGGTGGCAGGTGCCTGTAATTCCAGATACTTGGGAGGCTGAGGCAGGAGAACTGCTTGAAACCAGAAGGCGGAGGTTGCAATGAGCCAAGATTATACCACTGCACTCCAGCCTGAATGAAAGAGCGAAACTCTGTCTCAAAAAAAAAATTAATCAGTTGTGGTGGCACACAACTGTAATCCCAGCTACTCAGGAGCGTGAGGCAGGAGAATTGTTTGAACCTGCGAGGTGGAAGTTGTAGTGAGCTGAGATCGCCCACTCCAGCCTGGGTAACAGAGCAAGACCCTGTCTCAAAATAAATATAAAATAAAAAACAATGCATCTGCCGGGCGCGGTGGCTCACGCCTGTAATCCCAGCACTTTGGGAGGCCGAGGCGGGTGGATCACGAGGTCAAGAGATCGAGACCATCCTGGTCAACATGGTGAAACCCCGTCTCTACTAAAAATACAAAACATTAGCTGGGCATGGTGGTGCGTGCCTGTAATCCCAGCTACTCAGGAGGCTGAGGCAGGAGAATTGC
>NW_022443810.1:0-3551 GCF_009761245.1 Sapajus apella
TTCGCGACCAGCCTGGCCAACATGGCGAAACCCCGTCTCTACTAAACCACAAAAATTAGCCGGGTGTAGTGGTGGGCGCCTGCAGTCCTGGCTAGTGAGGCTGAGGTAGGAGAATCGCTTGAACCCAGGAGGGAGCGGTTGCAGTGAGGGAGCCGGGATGGCGCCACTGCACTCCAGCCTGGGCGACAGAACAACAATGTCTCAAAAAAAAAAGAAAAGTGCAAACAGCCACAGCCTCGCTTAAAACCCGCACATCCCGTCGCATTTACAACAAAGCCCCAGTGTCATACCTTGACACACAGAGCCCTGGGCTTCCAGCCTATCCTCTCGCAGCTCTTCCCTCCTGCGCTGCGCTCCAACCCCACTGCCGGGTCCTTCCTTCTGGCCCCAGGAACACTGTGGGCCTGTCTCGTCCGCCAGGACGGTGGGGGCTCAGCTCTCCACATGCCGCTCCTTAGTCTTCAGGAGTCGGTGCCAACGCCACCTCCTAAAGGGGACCCTCCTGCGCCACCAAGTGTGACTCTCCCCCAAGTGGCTCTTCGGTCTCACAAAGTAGCCATGCTGCCCCAAGGCTGTAAGTTTCCTAAGGGCTGCAGACAGAGGAACACAGGAGGGGCTCACACTACTGAGGGAAAGAATAAGCAAATTAGGGCCGGGTGCGTTGGCTCATGCATATAATCCCAACACTTGGAGAGGCTGAGGCGAGTGGATCACCTGAAGCCAGGGGTTCGAGAACACACTAACCAACATGGTGAAACCCCGTCTCTACTAAAAATGTACAATTAGCTGGGGGTGGTGGTGGGCTCCTGCGATCCCAGCTGCTCGGGACGCTGAGGCAGGAGAATCGCTTGAAACCGGCCGGCGGAGATTGCCGTGAGCCGAGATCGCGCTATTGTAGTCCAGCCTGAGCAACAAGAGCGAAACGCCCTCTCAATTAAAAATAAATAAATAAATAAGCAAATTAAGGGATAAGAGCAGCATCTCAAGAGCAGAGGTATTGTTTTGAAATTTATTTTAAACCTCCTTCGAAAGTAGGCGTGAATGTAATTGTTTCAGGCACTTTTTTTTTATGAGGCCAAGGCATGTGGGTCACAAGGTCAGGAGTTCAAGAGCAGCCTGGCCAACTGGCGAGACCCTGTCTCTATTAAAATACAAAAATTAGCTGGACATCATGATGCCTGCCTGGAATCCCAGCTACTCAGGAGGCTGAGGCAGGAGAATTGCTTGGACCAGGAAGGCGGAGGTTGCAGTGAGCTGAGATCATGCCCATTGCACTCCAGCCTGAGTGACAAAGCAAGACTCTGTCTCTGGGGGAAGAAATGTTTCGTGAAAGACACTTAAGGGAATGAAAAGACAAACTGGACTAGGTGAAAAATGTGCAAAACAGACCTCTCAGCTGGGCACAGAAGCTCACATCTATAATCTAAGTACTTTGGGAGCCTGAAGAGGGCAGGTCACTTGAGGGCAGGCGTTCGAGACCATCCTGGCCAACTTGATGAAAACCCGTCTCTAAAAATACAAAAACCAGACAGGCCTGGTGGCACATGCCTGTAATCCCAGCTACTCAGGAGGCTGAGTCAGCAGAATCACTTGAACCTGGGAGCCTGAAGTTGCAGTGAGCTGAGATCATGCCACTGCACTCCAGCCTGGGCGACACAGCAAGACTCTTACACAAGCCCCCCAAAAAAAGATCGTGCAAAACAATCAGCCTGAATTGTCATAGGAAACCTAATTTCTGCCTTTTGACCATAAAATAGGAAGTAAAAATGACTTTTTAACACTTGTATTCCATCTAAGGACTCAGGTGGCCTGGTGGGTGGCTCATACCTGTAATCCCAGCACTTCGGGAGGCCGAGGCAGGTGGATGACAAGGTCAAGAGTTCGAGACCAGCCTGGCAAACATGATGAAACCCCATCTCAAATACAATGCAAAAAATTAGCTGGGTGTGGTGGCGTGCTTGTAATCCCAGCTACTCAGGAGGCTGAGGCACGAGGATCGCTTGCACCCAGGAGGTGGAGGTTGCAGTGAACTAAGATTGTGCCATTGTACCCCAGCCTCGGTTAAAAGGCAAGAATCCATCTCAAAAAAAAAAAAAAAGGCCTTAGGTATAACATGAAATATGTGATTAAAAATATATATATGGGGTAATAAATAATACTTATTACATGTTTGCGTATTTAACATATTATTGTAAACATTTAGAATGTATTAACACATTTCATCAGAACAACTCTGTGTAATACGTATTACTCTTCCCATCAGAAAGATGAGTAAACGGAAGCCCAGGAAGCTTCAGTAGCTTGCCCGCAGATTGTATAAGGACACCCAGTTGAACTGACTCAAGCCCTTACAGTTTACTTTCAGCGGGATTACCATAAATGCTAGATTATTCGTGGCCATGACAGCTGGGACATCTCGTTGCTCATCCTCGCCAAGGGGATTCGGCGTGCGAAGGTGCTGGGCTAGGAGCTACAGGAGCAACTGTGGCTGCACATGGAAGCCCTGCGGCCTGGACCTTCCATCTACATGCCCGAGTTGATGGCGGCCAACCAGACCAGGGGCCTGGACAACCTTGCCCCGAGCTAGCGCCCGCAGCAGCTGGAGCAGATCCGTAAGGACATCCCAGACTTCCCGTCTAGCGCGGGGCCGGACGAAGTCACCGTGCTGTGGACGGGCAACACAGAGCGTTTCTGTGAGGTGGTTCCGGGCCTCAAGGACACGGCCCAGAACCCGCTGCGCACCACTGCACTCGGCCTGCAGGTGTCTCGCTCCAGCTCTTCCCCGTCGCCGGCATCGGGGAGGGCTGTGCCTTCCTCAGTGGGTCCCCACAGAACACCCTGGTGCCCGGAGCACTTGAGCTCGCGTGTCAGCGCCGGGTTTTCGTGGGCGGAGGTGACTTCAAGTCTGGCCAGACCAAAGTCAAGTCCGTGCTCATGGACTTCCTCATCACCTGTGGCCTCAAGACCACGTCCATCGTGAGTTACAACCACCGGGGAAACAACGACGGGCAGAACCTGTCAGCGCCTTGCAGTTCTGCTCTAAGGAGGTGTCCAAGAGCAACGTGGAGGACGACATGGTGGGGAGCAACCCAGTGCTCTATAGGCCCAGCAAGGAGCCCGACCACTGCGTGGTCATCAAGTACGTGGGTACCTTGGCGACAGCAAGCGCTCTGGGTGATTAAACCTCGGAGATAACGCTGGGCGGGACCAACACACTGGTGTGCACGACACGTGCCAGTACTCGCTGCTGGCCGCACCCATCACACTAGACCTGGCGCTGCTGACCGAGCTGTGCCGGCGCCTGAGCTTCTGCACTGACCCTGACCCCGAGCCGCAGACCTTCCACCCCATGCTGTAGCTGCTCAGCTTCCTATTCAAGGCGCCGCGGGCAGCCCCATGATCAGTGCGCTTTTCCGCCACCGCAGCTGCATCAACATTCTCGGGGCCTGTGTGGGGCTCCTGCCACAGAAGCACATGCTCCTGGAGCATAAGATGGAGCACCCAGGGCCCGGCCTCAAGCAACTCGGACCCGTGGTTGCCGCCTGCCCTGT
>NW_022443811.1:0-3549 GCF_009761245.1 Sapajus apella
GAGTTAAACAGATGTGTGAATGTATCAGTTGAGAAACACTTTCTCTGGAGAGTTTGGGAACTGATATTTCCAGCCATATACAGGCTCATAAGAATTATCAGTGAGATCGAATCTAAACCGCAGGAGAAACTTGTGTTTCAAACTTCTCTGCAGTGTGTTCGTTCACCTTAGGAAGATGCATCTATGACTAGATTCAGCGAGTTAGAAACAAGTTTCTTCTAAAAGCTTTATTTGGATATTACTGAGTGAATGGGAGTATAGGATGTAATGAGAAATATCTGGCTCTAAAACAAAAACGGGGCTATGAAGCACAATGATTGTCAGGGTGAGTATTCAGCTTAGAGAGATAGACAGATGTGTTAATGTAGCAGTTCAGAAAACCTTTCCTTGGAGAATCTGGAAAGAGATATCTGCAGCCATGTTCAGGCTCCTAAGAATTAACAGTAAGATCGCGTCTAAACCACAGGAGAAACCTATGTTTCAAACTTCTCTGCTGTGTCTTCGTTCAACTTAGGAAGTTCCATCTATGTTTAGATTCAGCGAGTTAGAAACACGTTTCTTCTAAAAGCTGCGTTTGGATATTCCTGAGTGAATGGGACTATAGGATGTAATGAAAAATATCTAGCTCTAAAACAAAAATGGAGCTATGTAGCAGAATGATTGTCAAGGTGTATATTCAACTTACAGGGTTAAACATATCTGTGAATGTAGTAGTTCAGAAACCCTTTCTTTGGAGAACCTGGAAAGAGATATTTCAAGCCACATACAGGATCATAAGAATTAGTGGTAAGATCGAATCTTAACCACAGGAGAAACGTCTCTTTCAAACGTCTCTGCTTTGTGTTCATTCACTTTTGGGTGTTGCATCTATGATTAGATTCAGCGAGTTAGAAACACGTTTCTCCTAAAAGCTGCGTTTGGATATTCCTGAGACATGGGATTACAGGATGTAATGAGAAATATCTGGCTCTAAAACAAAAACGGAGCTATGTAGCAGAATGATTGTCAAGGTGTATATTCAACTTAAAGAGTTAAACAGATGCGTGAATGTAGCAGTTCCCTAACCCTTTCATTGGAAAATCTAAAAAGAGATATTTCCAGCTATTTACAGGCTCGTAAGAATTACTGGTAAGATCGCGTCTAAACCACAGGAGAAACATCTGTTTCAAACTTCTCTGCTGTGTGTTCGTTCAACGTAGTAAGTTGCATCTATGTTTAGATTCAGCGAGTTAGAAACACGTTTCTTCTAAAAGCTGCGTTTTGATATTCCTGATTGAATGGGCGTATAGTGTGTAATGAGATGTATCTGGCTCTAAAACAAAAACGGAGCTATGTAGCTGAATGATTGTCAAGGTGTATATTCAACTTACAGAGGTAGAAAAATGAGGTAATGTAGCAGATCAGAAACCCTTTCTTTCGAGAATCTGGAAAGAGATATTTCCCGCCATATACAGGATCAGAAGGATTATCAGTAAGATCGCGTCTAAACAACAGTAGAAACGTCAGTTTCAAACTTCTCTGCTGTGTGTTCGCTCTTCTAAGGAAGTTGCATCTATGATTAGATTCAGCGAGTTAGAAACACGTTTCTTCTGAAAGATGCGTTTGGATATTCCTGAGTGAACGGGAATATGGGAGGTAATCAGAAATATCTGGCTCTAAAACAAAAACGGAGCTAAGTAGCAGAATGATTGTCAAGGACTATATTCAACTTACAGAGTTAAACCATTGTGTGAATGTAGCAGTGCGCTAACCCTTTCTTTGGAGAATCTGGAAAGAGACATTTGCAGCCATATACAGGCTCATAAGAATTAGCGGTAAGATCGAATCTAAACCACAGGAGAAACGTCTGTTTCAATCTTCTCTGCCGTGTGTTCGCTCACCTTAGGAAGTTGTATCTATGATTAGATACAGAGAGTTAGAAACACGTTTCTTCTTAAAGCTGCGTTTGGATATTGCTGAGTGAATGAGTGTATAGGATGTAATGAGAAATATCTGGCTCTAAAACAAAAAAGGAGCTATGTAGCACAATAATTGTCCAGAATTATATTCAAGTTACAGAGTTAAAAAATAAGTGAATGTAGAAGTTCAGAAACTCTTTCTTTGGAGAATCTGGAAAGAGATATTTGCAGCCATATGCAGGATTATAAAAATTATAGGATGTAATGAGGAATATCTGGCTCTAAAACAAAAACGGAGCTATGTAGCAGAATGATTGTCAAGGTGTATATTCAACTTACCGAATTTTACAGCTGTGTGTATTTACCACTTCAGAAAACCTTTCATTTGAGAACCTGGAAAGAGTTATTTCCACCCATATTCAGGCTCATAAGAATTAGCGGTAACATCACGTCTAAACCTCAGGAGAAACGTCTGTTTCAAATTGCTCTGCTGTGTGTTCGTTCTATTCAGGAAGTTCCATCTTTGATTAGATTCAGCGAGTTAGAAACACGTTTCTTCTTAAAGCTGCGTTTGGATATTCCTGAGTGAATGGGAGTATAGGGTGTAATGAGAAATATCTGGCTCTAAAACAAAAAAGGAGGTATATAGCAGAATGATTGTCTAGGTGTATATTTAACGTACAGAGTTAAACAAATGTGTATGTAGCAGTTCAGAAACCCTTTCTATGTAGAATCTAGAAAGAGATATTTCCTGCCATACACAGGCTCATAAGAATTGACGGTGAGATCGCGTCTAAACCACAGGAGAAACGACTCTTTCAATCTTCTCTCCTGTGTGTTAGTTCATCTTAGAAAGTTGCATCTATGATTAGATTCAGCGAGTTAGAAACATATTTCTTCAAAAAGCTGCCTTTGGATATATCTGAGTGAATGGGAGTATAGGGTGTAATGAGAAATATCTTGCTCTAAAGCAAAAATGAAGATATGTAGCAGAATGACTGCCGTGGTGTGTATTCAACTTACAGAGTTAAACAGATTTGTGAATGTAGCAGTTCAGAAACCCTTTAGTTGGAGAATCTGGAAAGAGATATTTCCAGCCATGTACAGGCTCATAAGAATTAGTGTTATGATCGCGTCTAAAGCACACTAGGAACGTCTCTTTCAAACTGCTCTGCTGTGTGTTCGTTCACCTTAGGAAGTTGCATCCATGATTAGATTCAGCGAGTTAGAAACACGTTTCTTCTAAAAGCTGCGTTTGAGTATTCCTGAGTTAATGGGAGAATAGGACGTAAAGAGAAATATGTGGCTCTCAAGGGAAAAGGGAGCTATGTAGCACAATGACTGTCAGGGTGAGTATTCACCATAGAGAGTTAAACAGATGTGTGAACGTAGCAGTTCAGAAACCCTTACTTTGGAGCATCTGGAAAGTGATATTTGCAGCCATATGCAGGCTCCTAAGTATTACCGGTAAGATCCCGTCTAAACCACTGGAGAAACGTCTGTTTCAAACTTGTCTGCTGTATGTTTGTTCAACTTAGGAAGTTGCATGTATGTTTAGATTCAGCGAGTTAGAAACACGTTTCTTCTAAAAGCTGCGTTTGGATATTCCTGAGTGATTGGGAGTATAGTGTGTAAGGAGAAATATCTGGCT
>NW_022443812.1:0-3549 GCF_009761245.1 Sapajus apella
CCCCCCCAATTTAGTAAGAAATTGTTGGTAAGGAAAGGCCATTCATACATCATTTTAAAAGAGCTTAAACTCAACTTTGAAGGGATGTTCCTCACCAACACCAAGGCCATGGTAGGGAGAGTAATCCAGGGATGGTGAGTTTTTTGAGATGACTTCCTGAATTGTCTCTTAATAATATTATTTGTTTTCTCTACTGTTCCTGAAGACTGTAGTCTCCAGGCACAATGATAGTATTGTATGCCCAGAGCCCATGAGGAGCCCTGGGTAACAGTTGCTTCAAATGAGAGGCCATTGTCGCTCCTTCAAACACCAAGTTGAACTCCTTGCTTAGGTAGCCGACTGGCTTCTGTGCTGGACCTGGGACCTGACTTAAAACTCCCAAGGCTTTCTCTTTCCATTCTGAGACATAAAGATTAAATGCTTTCCCTATGGGAAGACTGAGGGTGGGTGCTTTAAGTAAGGCTTGTTTTAGCTGGTTAAAGGCCTTTTGAGCCTCAGGTTTCTAGGTCAAAGGGTGAGTTTTAGCTGCTTGAGTTTCTTTTATAAAGTGATATGAAGGGTAAGCTATTTCACTGTACCCGGCTATCCACAATCTGCAAAAACCTGTAATGCTCAAAAATCCTCTTAGCTGTTTGTGGTTTCTGGCAAGAGGCAAGGAAGAATGGGCATAATCATCTCCTGGCCTCATGTTCTGGTCCCTTCTGATAGGTGCAGGCTTGAGTACTTCACTGAGGTCTGACAAAGCTGAGCCTTAGATTTTGAGACTATATCCTCTGCCTGCGAGGAAATTGAGAAGATCCTCAGTGTCTTCCCGAGAAGCCCCCATAGCTGAGGCATAGAGGATAATGTTATCTACATACTGTAAAGCTCGAATCTGAGGATGAGAGAATGTAAAGAGGGTTTTTGATCATGCCTGCCCAAACAGATGCGGCTGTTTTAGAAACTCTGAGGGACTACTTTCCAAATTAACTGGGTAACCTGGTTAGGGGGGTCTTTGAAGGCAAACAAGTATTGGGAGCCAAGGAGCAATGGTATACAGAAGAAGGCATCCTTCAGGTTCAAAACCATGAAACATTTAGTTTCCTTAGGTATTTGAGTTAGCAAAGTGTAAGGATTAGGAATCACCAGATGGATTGGAACCAGAGTCTCATTAATGAGACAGAGGTTTGAACTATTTTGCATTCCCCATTGGGTTTCTGTACCCCTAATATTGGGGTGTTGGAAGCGCTGTCACAGGATTTGTGGAGGCCCTGCACCTTTAGTTTATTAATGATGGCTTTTAAACCGTTCTAGCTTCTGGCCTTAGGGGAGTACTGCCTTTGGTTTGGGAAGGAGGTGGGATTCTTAAGGTGAATCTAGACTGGAAAAGCTGTTGTAGCCCGGCCATTTTTTTATTGACTTGCTCACACCTCTGGGTTAACATTGGTTTTCATTAAGGGGAGACAAAGAGTTTGTCCTGGAGCCATAAGGATGGTGGATCCCACATAGGCTAGAACATTTCTACCTAGTAAAGGAGTGGGACTTTGAGGCATGATTAAAAAGGCACGGGTAAATAGCAAGTCCCACGAACTACAACTGAGGGGCTGAGAAAAATATCAGGTTAAGGACTTTTCTGAGGCGCCCACCACGGATGTGCTGTGGGAGTAGAGAAGGCCTGGATTGGAGAGGAGAACAGAGAGATTGGCTCTAGCGTCCAGGACAAAGTTTACTTTCCTCCCTTCCACCTCCGGAATTACTTGCTGGACATTTGTGAGACTGGTCCTGGACCCAATGACCTATGCCTGTGGGGACAGTGTGCCTTACAGTAGCTACCACCATAGGCTGGACAGGGTTGAGGTAGTTTCTTTTAGTTGTCTGGGCAGTTCCTCCTAAATTGTCCTGGCTTGCTGCAACAATAGCAGTTAGCAGGTGCATCTTGGGGATCCTTGGTATTTGTTGGTGGTGGCGGTGTTGGTTTGAGACAGTCTCACACTGTCGCCTGGGCAGGAGTGCAGTGGTGTGGTCTCAGCTCTCTGCAGCCTCCACCTCCTGGGTTCAAGTGATTCTGTCTCAGCCTCCGAAGTCGCTGGGATTACAGGCACGCATCACCATGCCCAGTTAATTTTTTGTGTTTTTAGTAGAGATGGAGTTTCACTACATTGACCAGGCTGGTCTCAAACTCCTGACCTTGTGATGTGCCTGCCTCAGCCTCCCAAAATGCTGGGATTACAGGCATGAGCCACCTCTCCTGGCTGGGGATCCTGGGTTTTATAGGCCTGTAAAGCAGCCACTAGAACCTCCATTCTTCTTCTTGTGCTTCCTTTTATTTTCCTGGACCTACTCCTGGTCCCCATTATAAAAGACCAAAGTAGCTACTCTTAGGAGGTGCTCTAGAAGTGCTATCTGGACATACAGCCTGTTTTTGTAGCTGTCTTTTGATATTAGGGGCTTCCTGAGTAACAAACTTATCTTTTTTTTTTGACACAGAAACTCACTCTGTCACCCAAGCTGGAGTGCAGTGACGTGATCTCAGCTCACTGCAACCTCTCCATCCTGGATTCAAGCAATTCTCCATCTTCAGCCTCCGGAGTAGCTGGGACTACTCTTTTAGGGCTAGGAGGGGTGAGAATGTTCCAGGCTTCCCAGAGCCCACCTGGCTCCCCCATCAGAAAGGCAGCCAGGCTTGAGGGAGGTGACACTGTGCCCCTGAGGCAGGCTCCACTTCCCCCAGGGGACCTTGGAGGACGGGCCCTCTCCTGACCCAGGCTGGAGGACAATTGGCAGCCCCTGGGGTCCTACGTTTTCTCCCAACCTTGGTCTCCCTCCTGGAGCTCTAGAGTCAGGCACAGGTCTTTGAATGGCTCTGAACAGATGATGGCTGGGCCTCCATGGAGCTCTGGCCTCACAGCTGTGTGATCGCTGGGGCCTCAGGGACCCTGCTTCCCTCTGAGCTGTCCCCTCTGAGATCCTGGGAAAGGCAGGGTTAGACAAAAGCAGGCAGCAAGGTGTTCTTATCCCTGCAGCTCCATTCTGCTTGGCTCCTGCACCCTAGAGAGCCCGGAGCAGAATGACTGTGCAGGCAGGACCTTGAGAGTTTCTTGCACAGATTATTTCATCATCCAGGTGTTATGCCTACCACCCATTACAGTAGTTATTTTTCCTCTCACCCTCCATCCTCCATAGTACCCAGTATGTGTTGTTCCTCTATGTGTCCACTCATTCTTGTCATTTAGTTCCCACTTATAAATGAGAACATGAAGTATTTGGTTTTCTGTTCCTGCCTTAGTTTCCTAAGGATAATGGCCTCCAGATCCATCCATGTTCCTGGAAAGAACATGATCTTGGCTTTTTTATGACTGCATAGTATTCCATGGTCTACATGTACCACATTTTCTTTATCCAGTATACCACTGATGGACATTTAGGTTGATTCCATGTCTTTGCTATTGTGAATAGTGCTGTAATGAACATATGCATGCATCTGTCTTTATGATAGAACAATTTATATTCCCTTAGGAATATACCCAGTAATGGGATTGCTGAGTTGAATAATGTTTCATTCTTTAGGTC
>NW_022443813.1:0-3546 GCF_009761245.1 Sapajus apella
AGATTAGGTCTTTTCACATAGTCCCACATTTCTTGGAGACTTTGTTCGTTCCTTTTTACCCTTTTTTCTCCAGTCTTGCCTTCCCGTTTTATTTCATTGAGTTGATCTTCCATCTCTGATATCCTTTCTTCTGCTTGGTCAAGTCGGCTGTTGATACTTGTGCATGCTTCACGAAGTTCTCGTGTTGCAGTTTTCATCTCCATCAATTCACTTATATTCCTTTCTATTTTGTCCATTCTTGTTAGCATTTCGTCAAATCTTTTTTCAAGGTTCTTAGTTTCTTTGCATTTGGTTAGAACATGTTCTTTAAGTTCACAGAAGTTTCTTACTACCCACCTTCTGAATTCTGATTCTGTCATTTCATCACACTCATTCTCCATCCAACCTTGTTCCCTTGCTGGCGAGGAGTTGTGATCCCTTTTAGGAGGAGAGGTGTTCTGGTTTCGGGTGTTTTCATCCTTTTTGCGCCGGTTTCTTCCCATCCTTAAGGATTTATCCACCTGTCGACTTTGTAGTTGCTGGCTTTCAGATTGGGTCTCAAATCTTTCAGATTGACGTTCTGTTTGTTGATGATGAGGTTATTTCTGCTTCTTGGTTTTCCTTCTGACAGTCTGGCTCCTCTGCTGTAGGTCTGCTGAGGTTCACTCCAGGCCCTGCTTGCCTGGGGTTCACCTGCAGCAGCTGTTGAACAGCAAGGGTTGTTACCAGTTTTCTTCTTCTTCTATCTTTGTCCCAGAAGGATACCCGCCTAGTGTCAATCTGATCTCTCCTCTATGAGGTGTCTTTTTGGATATATAGGGGTCAGGGAGCTGCTTGAGGAGACGGTCTTTTCTTTATAGGAGCTCAAATGGTGAGCTGTGAGCTCTGTTGTTGTTCATTCAGAGCTGCTGGGCAGGTACTTTTAGGTCTGCTGCAGCAGAACTCATAAACTGCTTTTTGTTCCCAGGTGCTCTGTCCCAGGGATTTAGGGCTTTATTTATGAGTTTCCGTTATGCTGCTGCCTTCTTTTTTTTTTTTTTTTTTTTTTTCCTTTTTTTCCTTCAGACCTGCCCAGCCCAGCAAGGAGGCAGCCAAGTCACTGTCGGCCTATAGCAGCTTTGCTGGGCTGCTGTGGGCTGCGCCCCGCTGCCGAGTGAACTTCCCTGCTGTCCTGTTTATATGCGTGTAGTTAGAACTGCTTTGGCGATGGTGGCCCGCCTCTGTTGGGGCGGAGTCTCTTCTGTTTCGTGTTGCCTTGGCAACGGCGGGCTGCCTCAGCAATGGCGGGTTGCCTTGGCAACGGCGGGCTGCCTCGGTAATGGCGGACGCCCCTCCCCCACAGAGCTGGACTGTCCCGGGTTCAGCTGCGCTCGCTGTGAAATTCTCAATCCAGAGTTTCTGGTTGCTGTTCTTTTATGGGGGTGGGGCCAGCCGAGCCTGATCACCTGGCTCCCTGCCTCAGAGCCGTTTTTAAGTTGGTGTTCCAGTCGCCTGTTGAAGAGGCCCCGGGGTCTGTTGGTTTTCCCCTGCGGCCCCTCACTGTGTTGGCTTAAACAGCGGCACTGAGGTTTGTGGCGCTTTTTTTTTCTTTTTTTTTTGCCCTGGAATCTACTGTCCTGGTTCTCTGCTCTGTCCCCTTTTTGAACCAGCATATGGGCTACTTCCCGTGGCTCCAATCGCCAGCCAAAAGGGCACCCGGACCGGTGTATTTTGTACGGAGAACCGCGGCTCCGGGGCGCCGACAAAGCAGCCGCGCGGGGCAGAGCAGCGGCGCTGGTCGGCGCCGGCCGGCGCCGGCCGGCGCAGCAGCGCTGGCCACAACAGCCGTGCTGGCAAGCGTGGAGCACCTCTGCTCGTGAATTTCCTAGTCTGTGGGCAATAAAAACGCGTCATCCACTCACCCTCTGCGCTTACACTGGGAGCTGCAATCCTGAGCTCTCCCTAAACGGCCATCTTGGATCTCCTCCGAAGAAAGGATTTCTGAACTGCTATGCACACACACATCAGTTTTACTCCGTAAGTTGATAGTAGAGCTTGAAAACCATTGTGCTAGATAGCTGCGTTTTTGTTTTAGAGCAAGATATTTCTCATTACAGCCTATAGTCTCAGTCACTCTGGAATATCCAAACCCACCATTTGGAAGAAAGGTGTTTCTAACTCGCTGAATGTAAACATAGATGCAACTTCCTAAGGTGAACGAACACAAAGCAGAGCAGTTTGAAATGAACGTTTCTCCTGTGTTTTAAACGCAGTCTCTCTTCCAGTTCTTATATGCCTGTATATGGCTGGAAATATCTGTTTCCAGATTCTCCACAGAAAGGATTTCTGAACCCCTGCACACACACATGAGTTTAACACTGTAAGTTGATTGTACACCTTGACAACCATTCTGTTAGATAGCTGCGCTTTTGTATTAGACCAAAATATTTCTCATTGCAGCCAATAGTCTAAGTCACTCTATAATATGCAAACGCAGCATTTAGAAGAAACGTGTTTCTAACTCGCTGAATCTAAACATAGATGCAGCATCCTAAGTTGAAAGAACGCAAAGCAGAGAAGTTTGAAATAGACGTTTCACATGTGTTTTAAACGCAGTCTTCCTGTTAGTTCTCATATGCGTGTATATGTCTGGAAATATCTGTTTCCAAATTCTCCAAAAGAGGATTTCTGAACTGGTACAGACATACATCAGTTTAACTCTGTAAGTTGTTAGTAGAGCTTGACAACCATTCTGCTGGATAGCTGCGTTTTTGTTTTAGAGCAAGATATTTCTCATTACAGCCCATATTCTCAGTCAGTCTGGAATATCCAAAGGCAGCTTTTAGAAGAAACGTGTTTCTAACTCGCTGAATCTAAACATAGATGCAGCATCCTAAGTTGAAAGAACACAAAGCAGAGGAGTTTGAAATAGACGTTTCTCATGTGTTTTAAACGCAGTCTTCCTGCTAGTTCTCATATGAGTGTATATGTCTGGAAATATCTGTTTCCAAATTCTCCAAAGAAAGGATTTCTGAACTGCTACACACACACATCAGCTTAACTCTGTAAGTTGATAGTAGAGCTTGACAACCATTCTGCTAGATAGGTGCGTTTTTGTTTTAGAGCAAGGTATTTCTCATTACACCCTACAGTCTCAGTCACTCTGGAATATCCAAAGGCAGCTTTTAGAAGAAACGTGTTTCTAATCCCTGAACCTGAACATAGAGGCAACTTCCTAACGTGAGCGAACACAAAGCAGAACAGCTTGAACTAGACGTTTCTTCTGTGTTTTAAACGCAGTCTTCCTGCTAGTTCTCATATGCCTGTATATGTCTGGAAATATCTGTTTCCAGATTCTCCAAAGAAAGGATTTCTGAACTGCTGCACACACACATCAGTTTAACTCTGTAAGTTGATTCTACAGCTTCACAACCATTCTACTAGATAGCTGCGTTTTTGTTTTAGATCAAGGTATTTCTCATTACAGCCTATAGTCGCTTTCACTCTGGAATATCCAAACGCAGCATTTAGAAGAAACGTGTTTCTAAGTCGCTGAATCTAAACATAGATGCAACTTCCTAAGGTGAA
>NW_022443814.1:0-3545 GCF_009761245.1 Sapajus apella
TTTTAGTAGAGACGGGGTTTCACCATGTTGACCAGGATGGTCTCGATCTCTTGACCTCGTGATCCACCCGCCTCGGCCTCCCAAAGTGCTGGGATTACAGGCTTGAGCCACCGCGCCCGGCCCCCAGACTACATTTTCAAGGCTCATTTCCCGCACTGGCGCATTGTTTCTTATCAAAGGCTTGCCCTAAGTGAAAACTCTCCTTAAGATCTGGGAAGACTATTTTTAAAGGAGTGTTGGAGAACTGGCTGCCCTGAGTGAAAATGCGGGGGTAGAATCATTGCCACAGTGCGCAGTTATAATGGTGGAAAGTTCATTCTTGCAGGGTGCAGGCTTGTATTCAGGTGGGGAGATTCTGCCAGGATCCACGTTGACTTGCTTCGTCGGAGAGCTGTTGGGGGGAATCCCTGGTGCGTCGTTTGCTGAGGCCGAGGGGCCTTCCCGAGCCGGTCTCGTGAGCTGGGCGGGCCGAGGGCGGATCTGGCACGGTTGTGGCCTCCTGCTCGCCAGTGACTCACTCGTCAGGGGCGGGGGAGCGGGGGCTTCCTGGAAGCCGTGACGAGGAGGTTCAGCCCGGACACTCGGGTTCCTCTCCTGTAACCAGGGCTCCTGTCTCCTGTAAACAGAGCCCCGAGGACAACGGGGAGGAAAAAGGGGCGAGGAGGGGGACGTGGGACCCGCCTCTCGGCCAAGCTCCAGATCCTTACGCAGCTTATAGGGCTGAGGAGGGGAAAGAGGAGTGGGGGGGCACCCTTGGGTCTTCGGAGCCCGGCTCAGCTTGGGCTGCGATCTATCCTGGAGGAGGGATTCCAGTTTCTACTCCCCAGAGACGGGGAGCATTTCCCATCCCTGAGTCAGGCTGACCCCCTCCTCTCTCCCATCTGCTGAGTCATCGGCCCCAGAGTCAGGACTTCTGGGATAGGGCCACTCTCAAAGGAGGGGGATGCTTTGCTCGCAGAAAGACTGGTCCTCCATCTCCCTAGACCGACAGACCTGTAGGCCCTGGAGCCAAGGCCTCAGTCCCTCCTCGAAGTGACCCAGGGGCCTGAGGCCATGGGTCCCCAGCCCCTCCTCCCTCAGACCCAGAAGTCCAAGTCCCAGGCCCCTCCTCTCTCAGAACCTAGGAATCCGAGACCCCAGCCCCCTCCTCCCTCAGACCCAGGGGTCCAGGCCCCTCCCTAAACCCTCCTCCCTCAGACCCAGGAGACCCCCCCAGCCCCTCCTCCCTCAGATCCAGGAGCCTAGGCCCTCGGTCCTCCCCCCAGGTCTCGGGAGTCCCAGGACAGGAGGAAGTTCACGGCAGTACTCCTCCCTGTTCCCCACGTAGCCAGCGGGAAAATCCGCGGCCCCAGCAGCGGCCGGGAATCCCCTCTGGAATGACGGTGGGGAAGGGGATGGCCGGGGTCCCCCGCGGGGAGCTGGGGCCAGTCCTGGGCGGGTGGGGAGAGAAGGAAAGGGGCGGAAACCAGGGAGGCTAAAAATACAGCCAGCACTTCCGGCCTAGGGGGAGGGGAGCGGAGAGCAGAGTTTCCAGAAAAACAAGCGGGGACGGGAAACGCGGGGGTGTGAGAGCCGGCCGAGTGCGCGGGCGAGGTGGGGACCGTGTACCCGCGGCACGTGTGCCCGCGCCGTGTGTGCGCCTGGCGTGACTGCCTGGGCCTGAGCTGGCGTGGCCGAGGGCCGGGCTGGCCGTGTGTGCCCTGCCTGCGACTGCGTGGGCCGTGGGCCTGGACCGGCCGGCGTGTGTACCGCGTTGTGTGAACAGCGTGTGTGCTTGCGGGTGCAAAGGTGTGCGCCTTGGCATTTGGGGGTGCGAGATCCGGCGTGCCTGGTGAGGGCCGGGAGTGTGCCCAGTTTCCTGTGAGAAGGCTGTGTGCATACAATCCCGCATGACTTGGCGGTGTGAATCAGCGTGTGAAACCGCCTGTGTGATTGTGCCATGTGTGCGCTGACCGTCTGTAGGTGTGGGGTGGATGCTCTGTTGTAACTGCACTGCAGTTTGTCTTTGAGGCGGCATTCGTAGGAACATGAGGTTTTCATCCCCACCTGCACATCTGTGTGTAGCTCTGAGCCACTGTGGGATCCGCAGTGACTCAGTGTGTCTAACTCTTCGCAGGTGCCTGGGTGAGGGAATGACTCTACCCTCCCCTGTGACTGAGGCTCTGTGCACACACAACTCTGTGTGTGTGTGTGTGTGTGTGTGTCTTTAAGGCAGGGTCTCACTCTGTTGCCCAGGCTAGAGTCCAGTCTCGCTCACTGCAGCCTTGACCTCCGAGCTGAATTCCATCCCCCCACTTCAGCCTCCCAAGTACAGGCACCTGCCACCACACCCGGCAGACACATCTGAAGCTGTGTCAGCATCTGTGTGACTCCAGCTGTGACAGTGCAACGAGGCCCTTGTGGTTCAGTGTGTGTGGTCCCCAGGCGTTCACGTCCACGTCCTTTGTCGTGGGTGTCTAAGACTGCGTGTGCACATCACAGTAGGCCGGCATCTGAATGCTGTTCCTGTGGCCCCAGTCATAAGGCAGTGAAACGGATGAACTTTGGTTCTTGACGTCTACAGCCCGCGTGATGGGGAGAGTGGCTGGTGAGCTCCCCCTTTATGTCACTGGTTCTTGTGTCTGTCTCCGTGGGCAGAGCAGACATGCAGATACCAGCACCTGAGACGCTGGGGCAGTGCCGCTGAGGCTGCTTCTGATAGTGCTGGGCTAAGGACAGGGCTGAGTCAGCCCATGATGGGCAAAGTCTGCGATGGGGTGAGAGATAGCTTATCGGGTTAAGTGGTGGTTTAGATGGTTTTGTGTTCATACAGCTGGGTTGCTCCCTGAGAGTATGTGTTTGTGGGACTGTCGATGGAATGGGGTTCCTGGGGGACACCATGGTTGTAGGATGGTGGGTTAGCTCTGCAGGGGGGCAGGCATACTGTGTTGCTGGAGTCCCCACGGTCTGATTTGTGGTGGCTGTGCACCTCACGTCCACCCCCTCCATGGAGCCTGCAGTGTGCACCAGACTGTGTAATCTCCCTCTGGGTTTAATAATCTAGCAAAGCCAAGTCCTCACCAAGGCCCTCTGTGACCTGTCTGGATTTCCTCTCCTATCCCGGCTCCCCCATTGTGCCCAAGCCTCCTTTTTATGTGTTCCATAAAGCCCAGCACATTCCTGTCCCAGGGCCTTGGCACGTGCAGTTTCCTCTGTCTGGAGCACTCTTGCCTGGATGTGTGGATGTCCCCGAGCTTATTCCCTCTCCTTCGGGGCTGCTCTAAAATCACCTTCTCAGCTGGGTGCAGTGGCTCACACCTATGATCCCAGCACTGGGAGGCCAAGGTGGGTGGATCACTAGGTCAAGAGATCGAGACCATCCTGGTCAACATGGTGAAACCCCATCTCTACTAAAAATACAAAAAATTCGCTGGGCATGGTGGCGCAGCCTGTAGTCCCAGCTACTTGGGAGGCTGAGGTAGGAGGTTGCGGTGAGCCGAGATCGCGCCATTGCACTCCAGCCTGGGTAATAAGAGCGAAACTCCATCTCAAAATAAATAAATAAA
>NW_022443815.1:0-3545 GCF_009761245.1 Sapajus apella
ACACAACTAAAGCAGCATCTCAGAAACACTTCATAGAAGCAGAATGTCACCCTTCAGAATACATTTTGTGTGTTTAATTAGGTATCTCTATTGAGCTGGGTCTCCAATAGAAGTACCATATACTAGAAGACAAGGGATAAAAACAGGAATATCCTATGTATAGTCATTTCTATTAGTTCACTAGGAGACTGACTTCCCGTCTCTCGAAGTCTTGGCTCTTCAGGGTTGGAGATTCTGGTCCCAAAGCAGGTTTACTTTGGGTAAAAAAACTCAACATTCCATTGAACTACAACTAACGGGTATAATACAGATACCTTGGTCTACAACACCCAGGGATCATCAGGTGATGAGGAGTTTCCATACTGGCAAAAGTGATTGATTGTGATTAGCAGGAAGAGAAATTTGCCTTTATACAATGTATGCAGGGAGAGATGGGTAAAATTTGAAGCCAGGTGATTCACTTGGATATTTTTTGGTGCTTCCTTGACCCATTGTGTCCTTGGGCATACCTGTGATTCATTACCCAGATAAGCGTATCATTAAAGCGTCAGTCCCCTCAGGAATAAAGAAATGGGATCACTCCACGAAGGAAGCCACCAAGATTTGAAATGGTGATAATTGAGGGTGAGAAGAATTGAGTAGCCAAGAAGTGAGGGGAAGAGTTGTGGCCCAAAACTTCAGAGAAAAGGACTGTAGTCTACTAACCTTCCTGTCAGTTTCCCCTTCAGCAAGGGAGGCCCCCTGGAGCTATGAAGGAGATGCTCCCCACCTGGGTTTCAAGGAGATCCAAGCAATGCAAGAACGGACTGTGGTGGCCATTAAAACATGCCTTTCAGATTTGAATGCAGACAGCATATTTGACGATGTCAGTCACTGTGCTCTATAAATACATGGCATTGTCTAGGCTCCAGTTCTTCCGTTGTTTCTGACCAATGAAAGCACAAAGCTATTAAGACAGGCCTAAACTGTGGGATACTGGACTCCACATAGGTGCCCTTGTTTGAGGTGTCCATTAAGCATTCCAATAGTTTTAGAAATGCACAGACATCTGTCTTACTCCGCATGTCCTTGAATTAACTGCCTTAATTTTCCAGCCTCCCAAAAAGGAGACTTGCATTGTGAACTCAGATCCTAGCCTTTGAGATCCCTCTCTCCATCTTCCTTTATGGACATTTTTCCTCCAGCCCAATTCAATAGGCTTCTGATATAACTAACTCCATCTTTATCTGTTCATGGGAAGACCCACTGTAACAGGATTATGTTAAGTCCCACAGAGAAGTATTCAATTTCATGCTGACGGCAGTCAGTTCTTGGGAAGGGCTAATACCTGTTGTAAGTAGTGTCTTTTGAGGAATCTTTTTCAAGATTTCTGTTAAAGGACTTAAAAAAAATGAAGGGACTCCCAGAGGTCTGTCCTGGGGACACAGCTGTTGTTCTAGGGGGCTGACCTGGCATGGGGTGACTGTGCAGTCTTCTCCTGCACAGCCTTGTGCAGGCAGCCACTGGCCCCTATACTCCTGGTTTTGCCACCCTGGGATACACCGCAGGTACCCAAGACATGCATCCCTACCTGCATCTCTCCACTGTGGACCTTTGTGATGCAGCTCCCCACCTCAGGGGCATGGGCCTTGACTGTGCTGGTAGCCATAGGCTTCCTAACAACCTGCCCACATACCTCACACCCTTTGGGGCCCCAGGCTCCAAAGTTGTGGGGATGAGCACCAGTTGGAAAGTTTGCCCAAGGGCTGGTGCAGGCTTGGAGCTGAAGCTATGCACTTTCCTGGGAGTGTGACCTGGCCAGCAACCAAAATCTTGTGTGACTGAGCGCAAGAGCAGTGCATCCAGATTCTTCTCAGATGTGAGACTTTCCAAAGGACCAGTGACTTTCCTGTGCTTTCATTTTTTCCCTACTCTGTAGCTATGTCTCAATCCCAGCATGCAAAACCTTCCAGATTAGTCAGGAAGGAAGATGTAAAAGAAAAATGGTCAACTACAGATGACCACCAAGGCAGCCAACAAAGATGTGGCACCTGTTAAGACATTAATACCTGGAAAATTAGAGCAATTACATCAAGAAAGATCAGAAAAAAACATTACCTAAACCACCCATGCCAGTCAGAAACCTTCCGACTAGAGCTGGAGCAGCACACATGAGTTTGGATAGGACTGAGGTTCTGTGTCAGAACAGAGAATCTACAATCCACAATGGTTTTACAATGGCATTATGAAGAGCCTGTCTTAGCTGGCGACTCTCAAAACCCCCACTGGTCATAGCCAAATTCAAAACGGTTCCACTTTCTAAGGGTTTAGAAAAGCAACATGATTGTGATAAGATACTCCCCGATTAGGGAATAAGCACTCAAAAGATTAGTATGTCTTCATTGAAACCAAGCCCTCCTGATAAAGAGACCGATTGGTGTGCAAAATCCTTTTTAATTAAAAGGTAAGAGCCAAGAGAAACTCTTGGTCCCACCAGCTGAGGATTCAATAACCAGTATCCCTACCCATAGTGGCCCTGCAGCTGAGATCCTTCCTAGGCCACTGGAAAGGACATGCTGTGGTGAAGGGCGGTTCTCTGAAGAGACATTGAATGAAACCAGTGGTTCCCTGAAAATGTTTGCTCATGACAGTCTGTAGTACGTTGCCCCAAATAACAAGCCCCAAAGTTACCTCTGAAGGAAATCCCAGCATTCAATTAGAAGAGTTGGGTTCATGAGTAGAATCTCTTAAGCTATCTCATCCTTCCCTAGATTCCATCAAGAGTGAACATGATCAATACCCAACTTCCAGTTCATTCTATGGTTCAATTCAGGTACAACCTTATTACCTGCTTGGTTGTTGATAGGTTCTAGGTCTCTTAATTCTGTAATAAAATTCCTTGTGGCAGCCTCAAAACAAGTGATCTTTGGTGCAAACCAGATCAAGAGACCTTCAAGGCTGAAAATCAACAGGAAGTTTCTGATACCACCTCTGTCTGAGGACAGGCCTCTGGTGCTATCACACTTCAAAGGGAACTTCCTGGGGAGATTCTGGTTTCCAAAGCTGGTTCACTCTGGGTGAGGGACCCAAGGTCCCTCTGAGCTACAACTCAGTTGCTACCATGATACCTTGGATTACTATGCTCAGGGACCAACAGGTGAGGAGTTGCCATACTGGCAAAAGTAATTGATCTTGATTAGCAGGAAGAGAGTGTTGCCTTTATACAAGGTGTGAAAGGTGGAAAATATGTGAAGCCAGGTGATCCACTTGGACATTCTCTGGCACTTCCTTGACCCATTGTGACTATGGGTACACATGTGAATCATTCCCCAGATAAGGGTATGATTAAAGTGTCAGTCCCCTCAAGAATAAGCAATTGGGGTCACCCCACTAGGTATGCCACTCTTATTTGCCATGGTGATAGTTGAGGGTGAGAGGAATTGAGTAGCTAAGGAATGAGGGCAAGAGCTGTGGCCTAAAGCTTCCTAGAAAATGGCCTGTAGTTTGTTCTAATCTTAAGTTTCCCTTCAAAAAGGGAGGCCCACTGGAGCTATGAAGGAGATGCT
>NW_022443816.1:0-2182 GCF_009761245.1 Sapajus apella
GACGTTTCTCCTGTGATTTACATGCGATCTTAAAGCTAATTGTTAGGAGCCTGTATATGGCTGGAAATATCTCTTTCCAGATTCTCCAAAGAAAGGCTTAGTGAACTGCTACATTCACACAATGGTTTAACTCTGTAAGTTTAACTTACCCTTGACAATCATTCTGCTACATAGCTCCGCTTTTGTTTTAGAGCCCGATATTTCTCATTACACGCTATACTCCCATTCACTCAGTAATATCCAAACGCCGCTATTTGGAGAAACGTGTTTCTAACTCGCTGAATCGAATCACAGATGCAACATAATAAGGTCAACGAACACATAGCAGAGTACTTTGAAAGAGACGTTTCTCCAGTTGTTTAGATACGATCTTACCGCTAATTCTTATGAGCCTCTTTATGGCTGGAAATATCTCTTTCCAGATTCTCCAAAGAAAGTGTTTCTGAACCGCTACATTCACACATCTGTTTAACTCGGTAAGTTGAACATACATCTTGACAATCATTCTGCTGCATAGCTCCGTTTTTGTTTTAGAGCACGATATTTCTCATTAAACCCTATACTCCTATTCACTCAGGAATATCCAAACGCAGCGTTTTGGAGAAACGGGTTTCTAACTCGCTGAATCTAAACATAGATGCAACTTCTGAAGGTGAACGAACATATAAGAGAGCAGGTTGAAAGTGACGATTCTCCTGTGATTTAGACGTTATCTTACCGCTCATTCTTAGGAGCCTGTATATGGCTGGAAATATCTATTTCCAGATTCTCCAAAGAAAGTGTTTCTGAACCGCTACATTCACACATCTGTTTATCTCTGTAAGTTGAGCATACACCTTGACAATCATTCTGCTACATACCTCCGTTTTTGTTTTAGAGCCAGATATTTCTCATTAAAACCTATACTGCCATTCACTCAGGAATATCCAACGCCACTATTTGGAGAAACATGTTCCTAACTCGCTGAATCTAAACATAGATGCAATTACCGAAGGTGAACGACCACATAAGAGAGCACCTTGAAAGATACGATTCTCCTGTGGTTTAGACGAGATCTTACTGCTAAATCTTAGGAGCCTGTATACGGCTGGAAATATCTCTTGCCAGATTCTCCAAAGAAAGGTTTTCTGAACTGCTACATTCACATATCTGTTTAACTCTCTAAGCTGAATATACACGTTGACAATCATTCTGCTACATAGCTCCGTTTTTGTCTTAGAGCCCGATATTTCTCATTACACCCTGTAGTCCCATTCACTCAGAATATCCAAACGCCCCTATTTGGAGAAACGTGTTTCTAACTCACTGAATCTAAACATAGATGCATCTTCCTAAGGTGAACAAACACACAGCGGAGCAGTTCGAAAGAGACGTTTCTCCTGCCTATTAGATGCGATCTTAAAGCTAATTCTTAGGAGCCTGTATATGGATGGAAATATCTCTTTCAATATTCTTCAAAGAAAGGGTTAGTGAACTGCTACATTCACACAATTGTTTTACTCTGTAATTTTAATATAAACCTTGACAATAATTCTGCTACATAGCTCCGCTTTTGTTTTAGAGCCAGATATTTCTCATTACACCCATTATTCCCATTCACTCAGGAATATCCAAACGCAGCTTTTAGAAGAAACGTGTTTCTAACTCGCTGAATCGAAACATAGATGCAACTTCCTAAGGTCAACGAACAAACAGCAGAGTGGTTTGAAAGAGAGGTTTCTCCAGTGGTTTAGATGCGATCTTACCGCTAATTCTTATGAGCCTCTTTATGGCTGGAAATATCTATTTCCAGATTCTCCAAAGAAAGTGTTTTCTGAACCGCTACATTCACACATCTGTTTACCTCTGTAAGTTGAACATATTCCTTGACAATCATTCTGCTACATACCTCCGTTTTTATTTTATTGCCAGATATTTCTCATTAAACCCTATACTCCCATTCACTCAGGAATATCCAAACGCAGCTTTTTGGAGAAATGTGTTTCTAACTCGCTGAATCTAAACATAGATGCAACTTCCTATGGTGAACGAACGCACAGTGGAGCAGTTTCAAAGAGAGGTTTCTCGTGTGATTTAGATGCGATCTTATAGATAATTCTTAAGAGTCATTATATGGCTGGAAATATCTCTTTTCAGATTCTCCAAAGATGTTAGTCAACTGCTACATTCACACAATGGTTTA
>NW_022443816.1:2192-3544 GCF_009761245.1 Sapajus apella
TGTAAATATCTCTTTCCAGATTCTCCAAGGAAAGGGTTTCTGAACTGCTACATTCACACATCTGTCTAACTCTGTAAGTTGAATACACACCTTCACAATCATTCTTCTACATAGCTCCGTTTTTTTTTAGAGCCAGATATTTCTCATTTCACCCTATACTCCCAATAACCCAGGAATATCCAAAGGCAACTTTTAGAAGAAACCTGTTTCTAACTCGCTGAATCTAAACATAGATGCAACTTCCGAAGGTGAACGAACACATAACAGAGCAGTTTGAAAGATACGATTCTCCTGTGGTTTAGACGAGATCTTACCGCTATTTCTTAGGAGCCTGTATGTGGCTGGAAATATCTCTTTCCAGATTCTCCAAAGAAAGGTTTTCTGAACAGCTACATTCACATATCTGTTTAACTCTCTAAGTTGAATATACACCTTGATAATCATTCTGCTACATAGCCCCGTTGTTGTTATAGAGCCCGATAATTCTCATTACACCCTATACTCCCATTCACTCAGGAATATCCAAACGCCGCTTTTTGGAGAAACGTGTTTCTAACTCGCTGAATCTAACCATAGATGCAACTTCCGAAGGTGAACGAACACACAGCAGAGCAGTTTGAAAGAGACGTTTCTAAAGTTATTTAGAAGCGATCTTATAGCTACTTCTTATGAGTCTGTATATTGCTGGAAATATCTCTTTCCAGATTCTCCAAAGAAAGGGTTATTCAACTGCTACATTCATACAATTGCTTAACTCTGTAAGTTTAATATCCACCTTGACAATCCTTCTTCTACATAGCTCCGTTGTTATTTTAGAGCCCAATATTTCTCATTACACCCTATACTCCCAATAACCCAGGAATATCCAAATGCAACTTTTAGAAGAAACCTGTTTCTAACTCACTGAATCTAAACATAGATGCGACTTCCTAAGGTGAACGAACACACAGTGGAGCAGTTTGAAAGAGACGTTTCTCCTATGATTTAGATGCGATCTTAAAGCTAGTTCTTAAGAGTCTGTATATGGCTGGAAATATCTCTTTCCAGATTCTCCAAAGAAAGTGTTACACAATGGTTTAACACTGTAAGTTTAATATACACCTTTACAATCATTCTGCTACATAGCTCTGCTTTTGTTTTAGAGCCAGATATTTCTCAAAACACCCTGTACTCCCATTCACTAAGGAATATCCAAACGCAGATTTTAGACGAAACGTGTTTCTAACTCGCTGAATCGAATCATCGATGCAACTTCCTAAGGTCAACGAACACTCAGCAGAGCATTTTGAAAGAGACGTTTCTGCGGTGGTTTACCTGTGATCTTACCGCTAATTCTCATCAGCCTGTTTATG
>NW_022443817.1:0-3542 GCF_009761245.1 Sapajus apella
CCTATGAGTGAGAACATGCGGTGTTTGATCTTCTGCTCTTCTGTCAGTTTGCTGAGAATGATGGTTTCCAGGTTCATCCATGTCCCTACAAAGGACCCAAACTCATCGTTTTTGATGGCTGCATAATATTCCATGGTGTATATGTGCCACATTTTCCCTATCCAGTCTATCGTCAATGGGCATTTGGGTTGGTTCCAGGTCTTTGCTATTGTAAACAGTGCTGCAATGAACATTCGTGTGCACGTGTCCTTATAGTAGAACGATTTGTAATCCTTTGGATATATACCCAGTAATGGGATTGCTGGGTCAAATGGAATTTCTATTTCTATGTCCTTGAGGAATCGCCACACTGTCTTCCACAATGGTTGAACTAATTTACACTCCCACCAGCAGTGCAAAAGTGTTCCTATTTCTCCACATCCTCTCCGGCATCTGTTGTCTCTAGATTTTTTAATGATCGCCATTCTAACTGGCGTGAGATGGTATCTCAATGTTGTTTTGGTTTGCATTTCTCTGATGACCAGTGATGATGAGCATTTTTTCATATGTTTGTTGGCCTCATGTATGTCTTCTTTTGTAAAGTGTCTGTTCATATCCTTTGCCCACTTTTGAATGGGCTTGTTTGTTTTCTTCTTGTAAATCTGTTTTAGTTCTTTGTAAATTCTGGATATCAGCCCTTTGTCAGAAGGGTAAACTGCAAAAATTTTTTCCCATTCTGTTGGTTGCCGATTCACTCTAATGATTGTTTCTTTTGCTGTGCAGAAGCTGTGGAGTTTGATTAGGTCCCATTTGTCTATTTTTGCTTTTGTTGTCAATGCTTTTAGTGTCTTGGTCATGACAACTGGAATTCTTATACACTGCTGGTGGGATTGTACAATGGCATGGTTACTTTGTGAAGCTGTTTAGCAGTATATTAAAAAGTTCATTGTGTACCTAACTTGTGATTAAATCATTTCATTTCTGGGTATTTACTCAAGAGAAGGGAAAGCGTATGTTTATACAAAGACTCATATGTGAATGTTCATAGCAGCTTTATTTGTAATAGCTCAACCCTGGAAATAACCCAAATGTCCATCAGCAGGTGAATGGATATACTGATTTGTTTATATGATGGAATACTACTCAGCAATGGAAAGAAATGAACTATTGATACATGCAACAGCAAGGATGAATCTCAAAATAATCATGCTGAGTGAAAGAAGCCAAGCAATAAAGAGTACATACTGTATGGTTCTGTTTATATAAAACTCTAGAAAATACAAACTAGAAAGCAGTGACAGAAAGCAGATCAGCACTTACAGGAAGGGCAGGAGGGATTACAAAGGGGCAGGAGAAACCTTTGCGAGTGATAGATGTGTTCATTAACTTAATTGTGGTGATAGTTTTACAGATGTCTACATATGGCAAAATGTCAGGTTGCACACTTAAACATGTGCAGCTTATTTATGTCAATTATTACTCTAAGTGTAAAAGAAAAAAATTGTAGAACATCTTTCTGTGTCAGCACCAAGGATCTGTTTTATTTTTTTTGACATCTGTATGGTGTCTCATGGTATATGTGTACTGTGATTTTTATCTACACAGCCTTGGGTGGGTGACTCATCTGTTCCAGGTGATGAGGCCCCCTTTTTTCTTTGTTGGTTAAGGATAAGAATGGCTTTTATTTGCTGAACCTGATTAACACATCTGACATCATCAGTCAGAATGTAATTTCTGAAACCTACTGCTGCTGGTTGTCTGTGATCTCTTGTCTCATTGGACCCAGAACACTCTTATTTATCCTAAATATGAAAACAGATTAAGTGACCATAAATGATCTTTCCCATGAAATTATGGAGCCTCAGAGATAATTTAATTCAACCCCCTTATTTTTGCAGAAAAGAAAGCAGGATAAGTGATTTACCTGAGATCATACAGATAGTTAGAGCCCAGGGCTCCCATCTCTTAATCTATTTTTTACTACACAGATGTCAAATAATTGCCTTTTTGCCCTTGGGCTGTTTGTATTAGCTCTGGATTGGTATATATTAATCTTTAGGAAAAAAATACAGGCAAAAACCACTCTCCATGGGCCATCATTAAAATTACGCCTCTGGAGGAATGGTTCTGCTTGGGTTTTTTGGCAGGGATATGGGGAACAAAAGGGGAAAAAGGACGATTCTGAAGTAAAAAATGAAATCAAGCCCCCTGCTGTGTCTTGTACTATACAGCTAATACATCTTTCAAGGAATGACCAACATTTCACCTCTTGCAAGTCCTAGATTTCAACCCTGCTGTCTGTTTTCTCAGAACTGTCACAAACGTCATGTGACAACTTGGAGAGTTTATTCTTTACTGGATATTGGTTACCTCATTCTTTGTTCATCTATTAGTTTGTTTGATTGACAAATATCTATGAATGCCTACTATTTGCCAGGCATTGTTTTAGGCCCTGGGATACACTGCTGAATACAAAAAGGCCTGTTGTTTGTGGGGCTTAGATTTGGAGGGTGGAGATAAACAGATAATCAAGTAAATGTATGGTATATCAGATGTTGACAAGTGCTGTGGAGAAAATGAAGTAGACCAAAGGTATAGGGAGTGCCAGGAATGAATGTGTGTACATATAGTATTTTCATTAGGATAGCCAGGGCAAGTCTTAATAACAAGGTAACATTTGAGCAAAGACATGAAGCAAATGAGGGAGCAAACCCTTAGGGTATCTCAGGAAAGAGCATGTAGATAGAGAAAGCAGGAGGTATAAAAACCCTTGGGTAAACTTTTGTTTGGCACCTTTGAGTGACCTGAAACTGAGTGAGCAAGGGAGGCCATGGAAGGAGATGAGGACAGAGATGGGGTGAGAAGCAGATCATGTTAAGACTTTGGTGGCACTTGTAAGCATTCTGTCTTTTACTCCAAGTAAGAAGGATGGCTCTGAGGGACACAGCCTTATATTGTCTTCTTATGAAAAATGGAGGTAAAATTTATATAACATAAAATGATTTTAACCATTTTAAAAATATAAAATTCTGTGGTTGTTATTACTTTGAGAACATTGTGCAATCATCACCATGATCTAATTTCGGAACATTTTTACCACCCCAAATAGAAACCCCCTAGCCATTAAGTAATCACCTCTATTTACCCAACCCCTAATCTGCTTTCTCTCTTGATGGATTTGCCTAATCTATACATTGCCTATAAATTCAGTCATGCAATATGTGGCCTTTTGTGGCTGGCTTCTTTTTTTTTTTTTTTTTTTTGGTCCCATTTATTTATTTTATTGCATTTTAGGTTTTGGGGTACATGTGAAGAACATGCAAAATTGTTGCATAGAACACACGTGGCAGTGTGATTTGCTGCCTTCCTCCCCATCACCTACATCTGGCATTTCTCCCCTTGCTATCTCTCCGCAGCTTCCCACTCCTCACCGTCCCTCCCCTATTTCCCCCCAACCGACCCCAGTGTGTAGTGCTCCCCTCCCTGTGTCCATGTGTTCTGATTGTTCAACACCCACCTATGAGTGAGAACATGCGGTGTTTGATCTTCTGCTCTTCTGTCAG
>NW_022443818.1:0-3542 GCF_009761245.1 Sapajus apella
CCTATGAGTGAGAACATGCGGTGTTTGATCTTCTGCTCTTCTGTCAGTTTGCTGAGAATGATGGTTTCCAGGTTCATCCATGTCCCTACAAAGGACCCAAACTCATCGTTTTTGATGGCTGCATAATATTCCATGGTGTATATGTGCCACATTTTCCCTATCCAGTCTATCGTCAATGGGCATTTGGGTTGGTTCCAGGTCTTTGCTATTGTAAACAGTGCTGCAATGAACATTCGTGTGCACGTGTCCTTATAGTAGAACGATTTGTAATCCTTTGGATATATACCCAGTAATGGGATTGCTGGGTCAAATGGAATTTCTATTTCTATGTCCTTGAGGAATCGCCACACTGTCTTCCACAATGGTTGAACTAATTTACACTCCCACCAGCAGTGCAAAAGTGTTCCTATTTCTCCACATCCTCTCCGGCATCTGTTGTCTCTAGATTTTTTAATGATCGCCATTCTAACTGGCGTGAGATGGTATCTCAATGTTGTTTTGGTTTGCATTTCTCTGATGACCAGTGATGATGAGCATTTTTTCATATGTTTGTTGGCCTCATGTATGTCTTCTTTTGTAAAGTGTCTGTTCATATCCTTTGCCCACTTTTGAATGGGCTTGTTTGTTTTCTTCTTGTAAATCTGTTTTAGTTCTTTGTAAATTCTGGATATCAGCCCTTTGTCAGAAGGGTAAACTGCAAAAATTTTTTCCCATTCTGTTGGTTGCCGATTCACTCTAATGATTGTTTCTTTTGCTGTGCAGAAGCTGTGGAGTTTGATTAGGTCCCATTTGTCTATTTTTGCTTTTGTTGTCAATGCTTTTAGTGTCTTGGTCATGACAACTGGAATTCTTATACACTGCTGGTGGGATTGTACAATGGCATGGTTACTTTGTGAAGCTGTTTAGCAGTATATTAAAAAGTTCATTGTGTACCTAACTTGTGATTAAATCATTTCATTTCTGGGTATTTACTCAAGAGAAGGGAAAGCGTATGTTTATACAAAGACTCATATGTGAATGTTCATAGCAGCTTTATTTGTAATAGCTCAACCCTGGAAATAACCCAAATGTCCATCAGCAGGTGAATGGATATACTGATTTGTTTATATGATGGAATACTACTCAGCAATGGAAAGAAATGAACTATTGATACATGCAACAGCAAGGATGAATCTCAAAATAATCATGCTGAGTGAAAGAAGCCAAGCAATAAAGAGTACATACTGTATGGTTCTGTTTATATAAAACTCTAGAAAATACAAACTAGAAAGCAGTGACAGAAAGCAGATCAGCACTTACAGGAAGGGCAGGAGGGATTACAAAGGGGCAGGAGAAACCTTTGCGAGTGATAGATGTGTTCATTAACTTAATTGTGGTGATAGTTTTACAGATGTCTACATATGGCAAAATGTCAGGTTGCACACTTAAACATGTGCAGCTTATTTATGTCAATTATTACTCTAAGTGTAAAAGAAAAAAATTGTAGAACATCTTTCTGTGTCAGCACCAAGGATCTGTTTTATTTTTTTTGACATCTGTATGGTGTCTCATGGTATATGTGTACTGTGATTTTTATCTACACAGCCTTGGGTGGGTGACTCATCTGTTCCAGGTGATGAGGCCCCCTTTTTTCTTTGTTGGTTAAGGATAAGAATGGCTTTTATTTGCTGAACCTGATTAACACATCTGACATCATCAGTCAGAATGTAATTTCTGAAACCTACTGCTGCTGGTTGTCTGTGATCTCTTGTCTCATTGGACCCAGAACACTCTTATTTATCCTAAATATGAAAACAGATTAAGTGACCATAAATGATCTTTCCCATGAAATTATGGAGCCTCAGAGATAATTTAATTCAACCCCCTTATTTTTGCAGAAAAGAAAGCAGGATAAGTGATTTACCTGAGATCATACAGATAGTTAGAGCCCAGGGCTCCCATCTCTTAATCTATTTTTTACTACACAGATGTCAAATAATTGCCTTTTTGCCCTTGGGCTGTTTGTATTAGCTCTGGATTGGTATATATTAATCTTTAGGAAAAAAATACAGGCAAAAACCACTCTCCATGGGCCATCATTAAAATTACGCCTCTGGAGGAATGGTTCTGCTTGGGTTTTTTGGCAGGGATATGGGGAACAAAAGGGGAAAAAGGACGATTCTGAAGTAAAAAATGAAATCAAGCCCCCTGCTGTGTCTTGTACTATACAGCTAATACATCTTTCAAGGAATGACCAACATTTCACCTCTTGCAAGTCCTAGATTTCAACCCTGCTGTCTGTTTTCTCAGAACTGTCACAAACGTCATGTGACAACTTGGAGAGTTTATTCTTTACTGGATATTGGTTACCTCATTCTTTGTTCATCTATTAGTTTGTTTGATTGACAAATATCTATGAATGCCTACTATTTGCCAGGCATTGTTTTAGGCCCTGGGATACACTGCTGAATACAAAAAGGCCTGTTGTTTGTGGGGCTTAGATTTGGAGGGTGGAGATAAACAGATAATCAAGTAAATGTATGGTATATCAGATGTTGACAAGTGCTGTGGAGAAAATGAAGTAGACCAAAGGTATAGGGAGTGCCAGGAATGAATGTGTGTACATATAGTATTTTCATTAGGATAGCCAGGGCAAGTCTTAATAACAAGGTAACATTTGAGCAAAGACATGAAGCAAATGAGGGAGCAAACCCTTAGGGTATCTCAGGAAAGAGCATGTAGATAGAGAAAGCAGGAGGTATAAAAACCCTTGGGTAAACTTTTGTTTGGCACCTTTGAGTGACCTGAAACTGAGTGAGCAAGGGAGGCCATGGAAGGAGATGAGGACAGAGATGGGGTGAGAAGCAGATCATGTTAAGACTTTGGTGGCACTTGTAAGCATTCTGTCTTTTACTCCAAGTAAGAAGGATGGCTCTGAGGGACACAGCCTTATATTGTCTTCTTATGAAAAATGGAGGTAAAATTTATATAACATAAAATGATTTTAACCATTTTAAAAATATAAAATTCTGTGGTTGTTATTACTTTGAGAACATTGTGCAATCATCACCATGATCTAATTTCGGAACATTTTTACCACCCCAAATAGAAACCCCCTAGCCATTAAGTAATCACCTCTATTTACCCAACCCCTAATCTGCTTTCTCTCTTGATGGATTTGCCTAATCTATACATTGCCTATAAATTCAGTCATGCAATATGTGGCCTTTTGTGGCTGGCTTCTTTTTTTTTTTTTTTTTTTTGGTCCCATTTATTTATTTTATTGCATTTTAGGTTTTGGGGTACATGTGAAGAACATGCAAAATTGTTGCATAGAACACACGTGGCAGTGTGATTTGCTGCCTTCCTCCCCATCACCTACATCTGGCATTTCTCCCCTTGCTATCTCTCCGCAGCTTCCCACTCCTCACCGTCCCTCCCCTATTTCCCCCCAACCGACCCCAGTGTGTAGTGCTCCCCTCCCTGTGTCCATGTGTTCTGATTGTTCAACACCCACCTATGAGTGAGAACATGCGGTGTTTGATCTTCTGCTCTTCTGTCAG
>NW_022443819.1:0-3541 GCF_009761245.1 Sapajus apella
CCAACCCTTGGCAACCACTGATCTTTTTAGGTTCCATAGTGTTGCCTTCTCTAGAGTGTCATGTAATTGGAATAATACAGTATTCACACTCTGTAAATTTATATGAAACCTGGAAAAGACACATCTATCGTGACAGTAGATCAGGGTTACTAGGGTTTAGAAGCAGGGATATTACAGGGAGGGTGATTGACCGGGAAGAGATACAAGGAATCTTTCAGGATGATGAAAATATTCTACACCTCTTTTTTGTGGTGGCGATCATATGATTGTATACATTTGTCAAAACATAGAAGTGTACCCTTAAAAAACAAAATCATTCATAATTCAGGCATCCAGAGTCTGTCTCGGTAGCATTCCGGTGTGTGGAGTCCTCCTGCATTCTCTAGGGCCCCCAAAGCCTTGTTTGTTCTCTTCAAGTGTAGATAAATTCAGTGGCTTTGCTTGTTAAATGCAGTTACTGCTTTCATTTACTCAAAGACTCATCTGTAGACAGTGAGAGTTATTTCTTACAACTTTGTCTCTGTGGTTTTGTTTTACAATGGAAGTCAACCGAGTTCTTTAGCTTTCTGATACTCCAGTTTTTTGTAAGCCCACTCAGCTGTTTAGCCTGCATTATTGATTTAAGATTTATTGAGATCTGATGCTTTTTTTTTTTTTTTTGAGATGGTGTCTCACTCTGTTGCCCAGGCTGGAGTGCAGTGGTGTGATTTCAGCTCACTGCAACCTCTGCCTCCCAGGTTCAAGCGATTTTCCTCCCTCAGCCTCCTGAATTGCTGGGATTACTGGTGCCTGCCACCATGCCTGACTGATTTTTGTAGTTTTAGTAGAGACAGGGTTTCTCCATGTTGGCCAGGCTGGTCTTGAGTTCCTGACCTCAAATGATCCACCCACCTTGGCCTCCTACAGTCTGGGATTATAGGCATGAGTCACTGTGCCTGACCGAGATCTGATGCTTTTTTTTTTTTTTTTTTTTTTTTTCTGAGATGGAGTCTCACTCTGTCACTCAGGCTGGAGTGCATTGGCACAATCTCAGCTCGCTGCAATCTCTGCCTCCCAGGTTCTAGCAGTTCTCCTGCCTCAGCCTCCTGAGAAGCTGGGATTACAGGCAGGCACCACACCCAGCTAATTTTTGTATTTTTAGTAGAGGTGGGGTTTTACCATGTTGTCCAGGATGCTCTCGAACTCCTGACCTCAAGTGATCCACTTGCATCAGCTTCCCAAAGTGCTGGGATTACAGCCATCATGCCCAGCTTCTATCTGATGCTTATTATTTGTTAATGAGGTAGACTGTTTTTTTCTAGTAAGTAGTCGGTTTGTCAGATTTTAAGTTAACTGTTTAAGAGAATATTAAAATTAGATCATCTTGAGAACTGCTTAGGTTTATTCAAATGTAATTTATATTAGAATCATAGAATGTTAGAAGCAAACTTCTAAGGGTGAATGCTTTAAAGTTCTTTGACTCAGCTGTAAGTCCATTCATTCATTCATTCATTCATTTGAGACCAGGTCTCATTCTGTCACCCAGAGTAAAGGCTGGAGTACAATGGCATGATCATAGCTTACTGTAGCCTTAACATTTTGGGATCAAGTGACCCTCCCACTTTAGTCTCCTTGAGTAGTGAGTAATTGGTGCATGCAACCACGCCTGACTAATTTTTTTTTTTTTTTCACTTTTTGTAGAGATGGAGTCTCACTGGGTTGCCTAAGCTGGTTTTGAACATTATTTATTTTTTATAGCAATTTTGTAAGTGAATTTAGTGATGAGCTGATGTGAGATAGTTGACAGGGTAGTCATCTTGATATGGGGACTAGTCAGAGAGTGGCGATTGTTAAAAATTGGATACCATGGTTTAAATCAAACAGAATATGTAGAGAGAGATTTTATTTAAGTACAACATGGTTGACTGGTCTCATCATCTGCAGTCATTTGAACTAGAGAAACCTGTTCTAGAGTGTTCTTATTTAGATGTTTTTCCTCACCCATCTTGAGTGTTCTTGTTCTGTCTTAGGATATGGTCTACCAGATGACATTGTGATAGAAAAGAGGGGCAAAGGTGACACTTTTGTGGACTGCACAGGTGCTGATATTAAAATCTCAGGCATAAAATTTGTTCAGCACAATGTTGTAGAGGGAATCTTAAGTAAGTATCTGAATGTTTGATGTATTGTTTCTTCTAAGCTTTGAAGGAAAACCGTACTCTCTATGGAAGACAGAATTTAACGAAATGCCACTCGAGTACAGACATACCTTGTTTTGTTCCACTTCACAGATCCTGAGTTTTATACAAATTGAAGGTTGTGGCAACCCTGTTTCCAGCCAGTCTGTTGGGACCATTTTTCTGATAGCATGTGCTCACCTTGTGTCTCTGTGTCACATTTTGGTGACTCTCACAGTATTGTAAGCCTTTTTAAAGCACTATAGATGATATGCTGATCTGTGCCTGGTGATCTTTGATGTTACTACTGTAATTGTTTTGGGGTGCCATGAACTACATCCATATAAGATGGTGAATTTAACTGACAATTGTGTGGGTTCTGACTGTTCCACCAATCAGCCATTCCCCTATCTCTCTCCTTCTGTTTGGACCACTCTATTCCTTGAGACACAGCAATGTTGAAATTAGACCGGCTAATAAACATGAAAGGAAGAGTCACCTGTCTCTCACATTAAATTAAAAAACTAGAAATGTTTAACTAAGTGAAGAAGGCACGTTGAAACCTGAGATAAGCTGAAACCTAGGTCTCTTGTGTCAGTTGGCCAAGTTAAGAATGTGAATGAAAAGTTCATAGAGGAAATTAAAGGCACTACTCTGGTGGACATATAAATGATAAGAAAGTAAAACAACCTTATTGCTGATATGGAGAAAGTTTCTGTAGTCTGGATAGAAGATTAAATCAGTTACCACGTTCCTTTAATCAAAGCCTATTCCAGAGCAAAACCCTAACTTTTTCAATTCTATGAAGGCTGAGAGAGGTGAGGAAGCTGTAGAGGAAGAGTTTGAAGCTAGTAGAGGTTGGTTCATGAGGTTTAAGGAAAGAAGCCATCTCTATAACATAAAAGCACAAGGTGAAGCAGCAAGTGCTGATGAAAATGCTACAGTAAGTTACAGAAGATCTAGCTAAGGTAATTGATGAAGGTGGATACACCAAACAATACATTTTCAGTGTAGATGAAATAACCTTCTATTGGAAGAAGATGCCATCTAGTACTTTTCATAGCTAGAGAGAAGTCAGTGCTTGGCTTCACAACTTCAAAGGACAGACTGACTCGTTAGGAGCGAATGTAACTGGTGACTTTAGGTTGAAGCCAGTGCTCATTTACCATTCAGAAAATCCTAGAGCCCTTAAGAATTATGCCAGATCTACTCTGCCTGTGCCTTAGAAATGGAACAACAGAGCCTGAATGGTAGCACATCTGTTTATAACATGGTTTATTGAATATTTTAGGCCCAATATTGAGACTTGCTACTGAAAACAAAAAGATTCCTTTAAAAATATGATTGCTTATTGACAATGTACCTGGCCATCTGAGAGCTGTGAT
>NW_022443820.1:0-3540 GCF_009761245.1 Sapajus apella
CCTGGGTTCAGGCAATTCTCCTGCCTCAGCCTCCTGAGTAGCTGGGATTACAGGCACGCGCCACCATGCCCAGCTAATTTTTTGTATTTTTAGTAGAGACGGGGTTTCACCGTGTTGACCAGGATGGTCTCGATCTCTTGACCTCGTGATCCACCCGCCTCGGCCTCCCAAAGTGCTGGGATGACAGGCTTGAGCCACCGCGCCCGGCCCCTATTTCCCAGGTTCAAACCATTCTCCTGTCTCAGCCTCTGGAGTAGCTAGGGTTACTGGCATGGGACACCACACCCAACTAATTTTGTTTGTTTGTTTGTTTTTAGTTGAGATGGAATTTCACCATGTTGGTGAGGCTGATCTCGAACTCCCGACCCCAGGTGATCCACCACCCTGGCCTCCCAAAGTGCTGGGATTACAGGGGTGAGCCACCATGCATGACCTAGGCACTTTGTTTATATGAACTGAATAAATGTATGAATGACCAACCAATGAGGATGAAGCTGACAGTTTCTATGTTGCTTCATGACTTTGAGGAAGCGACTTTCCATCTCTGGGCTTTAGGTTTCCATCTATAAAACAAAGACCAGTTGGGCGCAGTGGCTCATGCCTGTAATCCCAGCACTTTGGGAGGCTGAGGTGGGTGGATCATGAGGTCAGGAGTTCGAGACCAGCCTGACCAACATGGTGAAACCCCTTCTCTACTAAAAATACAAAAACTAGCTGGGTGTGGTGACGTTCACCTGTAACCCCAGCTACTCAGGAGGCTGAGGCAGAAGAATCATCTGAACCCAGGAGGTGGAGGTTGCAGTGAGCCGAGATTGCGCCACTGCACTCCAGCCTGGGCTACAGAGCAAGACTCCATCTCAAAAAGAAAAAACAAAGACCACGCACTTGTTTGGCTTCCAGCTTCCCACCTTGCTCATTCTATTTCTTTCCAACAAGGGCTACCCCAGCCCTGTGCTTTACCTCCCTAATCTCTCCTGAGCTCTGAAATACCCCCTGACCCAGGCGCTGCTACAGCTACAGTCGACCACACCTTTCTCAGGAACATCACTTTGGCCAGGACCATGCTGGCAGAAGGGAATCAGCTTGCGGACTTGCCATGCAGCAGCCAGAGGAGACACAGGTGGACAGAGGTGGCCTCACCAGACCAAGGTGTAGCTCACTGGTCATCAGTGGGGAGAGACAGGTGACCAGCTCCAGAAGAGAAAAGCAGCCCTACCCAGGGAGGGGAAATGGTAAACATAAAGGACTCCATAAAAATCTCAGCCATGCCAGGCGCCATGGCTCAGGCCTGTAATCCCAACACTTTGGGAGGCCAAGGCGGGCGGATCACGAGGTCAGGAGTTCAAGACCAGCCTGACCAACATGGTAAAACCCCATCCCTACTAAAAATACAAAAATGAGCTGGGTATGGTGGTGCACCTGTAATCCCAGCTACTCGGGAGGCTGAAGCAGGAGAATTGCTTGAACCAGGGAGGCGGAGGTTGCAGTGAGCCAGGATCACACCACTGCACTCCAGCCTAGGCGACAGAACAAGATTCCATCTAAAAATAATAACAATAATAATTAATTAATAAATAGGCTAGGCATGGTGGCTCACACATTTAATCCAAGCGCTTTGGAGGCCAAGGCAGGTGAATCACCTGAAGTCGGGAGTTCAAGACCAGCCTGACCAACATGGTGAAACCCCGTCTTTAAAAAACAATAATAAATAAAATAAATAAATAAATAAAATCTCAGCTAAATTAGCCGAGTGTGGTGGTGGGCGCCTGTAATCCCAACTACTTGGGAGACTAAGGCAGGAGACTTTCTTGAACCCAGGAGGCAGAGGTTGCAGTGAGCCAAGATTGCACCGCTGTACACCAGCCTGGGGACAAAGAGAGACTACCGTCTTGGAAAAAAAAACCCAAACAAACAAAAAACCTCAACTAACTGGAAAAATCATATCAGTGTGTATGAACTGCAGTCCTTCTACTAGTGGGTGGGTGTACACTCTAGAGAAACTCTTCGACTTGGAATAAAGAGATAAACCCAAGAATGCTCCCTGCAGTGTTTGAAACAGTGAGGAACTGGAAATGGATTCTGTGTCCATCACCTGAAGAATGGATACAGGCGATCCTGGTATATTCATACAGGGGAACACCATAGGTCAGTGAGAGTAGATCAACCGGTGACCCATGTATCACCCAGGACAATCCCTCATTGCCGAAGTCTACAATGCCATTTACACAAAGTTTTTTGTTGTTGTTTTGGGTTTTTTTGAGACGGAGTCTCACTCTGTCACCCAGGCTGGAGTGCAGTGGCACGATATTGGCTCACTGCAACCTCTGCCTTCCAAGTTCAAGTGATTCTCCTGCCTTAGCCTCCTGAGTAGCTGGGATTACAGGTGCGTGCTACCACGCCCAGCTAATTTTTGTATTTTTTTTTTTTTAGTAAAGTTGGAGTTTCACCATATTGGCCAGGCTAGTCTTAAACTCCTGACCTTCTGATCCACCCTCCTTGGTCCCCCAAAGTGCTAGGATTACAGGCCTGAGCCACCACACCTGGTCTACAAGAAGTTTTAAAACAGGTAAATGGCTGAGAGTGGTGGCTCACGCCTGTCAATCCCAGCAGTTTGGGAGGCCAAGGCAGGCAGATCACTTGAGGCCAGGAATTCGAGACTAGCCTGATCAACATGGTGAAACACTGTCTCTACTAAAAATACAAAAATTAGCTAGGCGTGCTGCCGGGCGCGGTGGCTCAAGCCTGTAATCCCAGCACTTTGGGAGGCCGAGGCGGGTGGATCACGAGGTCAAGAGATCGAGACCATCCTGGTCAACACGGTGAAACCCCGTCTCTACTAAAAATACAAAAAATTAGCTGGGCATGGTGGCGCGTGCCTGTAGTCCCAGCTACTCAGGAGGCTGAGGCAGGAGAATTGCCTGAACCCAGGAGGTGGAGGTTGCGGTGAGCCGAGATCGCGCCATTGCACTCCAGCCTGGGTAACAAGAGCGAAACTCCGTCTCAAAAAAAAAAAAAAAAAAAAATTAGCTAGGCGTGGTGGCGGGCGCTTGTAATCCCAACTGCTTAGGAGGCTGAGGCAGGAAGGCAGGAGAATCCTGTAAACCCAGGAGGCAGAGGTTGCAGTGAGCCGAGAGCCTGTACGCTCCAGCCTAGGCAACAAGAGCAAAACTCCATCTCAAAACAAAAACAAAAAGGAAACAATGGATGCATGTGGATACATGTTGCAAAAGGATACACACGTGAAGGGCATGACAAACACAGGATGGGGGAGAGAAGGGGTGGCCCCTGAGGATGAGGAGGAAAGAATGCAATCAGGAGGCCGGGCGCGGTGGCTCACGCCTGTAATCCCAGCACTTTGGGAGGCCGAGGCGGGTGGATCACGAGGTCAAGAGATCGAGACCATCCTGGTCAACACGGTGAAACCCCGTCTCTACTAAAAATACAAAAAATTAGCTGGGCATGGTGGCGCGTGCCTGTAGTCCCGGCTACTTGGGAGGCTGAGGCAGGAGAATTGCCTGAACCCAGGAGGCGGAGGTTGTG
>NW_022443821.1:0-3538 GCF_009761245.1 Sapajus apella
AACCAAACGCCTATAATCAGTTAAGAATTATACTTCAGGCCGGGCGCAGTGGCTCAAGCCTGTAATCCCAGCACTTTGGGAGGCCGAGGCGGGTGGATCACGAGGTCAAGAGATCGAGACCATCCTGGTCAACATGGTGAAACCCCATCTCTACTAAAAATACAAAAAATTAGCTGGGCATGGTGGCGCGTGCCTGTAATCCCAGCTACTCAGGAGGCTGAGGCAGGAGAATTGCCTGAACCCAGGAGGCGGAGGTTGCGGTGAGCCGAGATCACGCCATTGCACTCCAGCCTGGGTAACAAGAGCGAAACTCCGTCTCAAAAAAAAAAAAAAAAAACAAAAAGAATTATACTTCAGATTTTTCCAAATATGGTATTCACATGTCTTAGCCATTTTTAGGCCACATAGCTCATGAAAGAACAGGTGGCAATTCTAGCAAATTATCCTGTACCATACATAGCTTTAATTTCTCCCTAGGGTTTATTAAAATTTAACCTATTATAATGAAAGATTCACTCATTTTTTCCTATAATTTTGTAAAATGATCATGATCACAAGATAAGTCTTGTACATTCAGCAAGAATTTCTTGGCTTCGTTTTCTAAAATCCTAGTTCAGCATGGGGAACATCTATTTAGTAAAAACGTTAGTAAGTGCTACATGAAGGAAGAACTCCCATATTCTGGGATTCTGCCAGTTTAAACAGCTAGTAATTTCGATCTAAATGAAAGCCCCCAGATAAGAAAACTATAATGGATATTACCATTTGGTTCATTGTTCAGTTCTATGAGGGGCCTTATAAAGTGACATTTGATCATTCTACAGAAACAAATTTTATAAGTACTATACCAATCTTACATGAACTCTTTACAAAGAACACAAACAGGGAATTGTTTTATGAGGTAAATATAATTTTTTTTTAAAGATGGGGTTTCACCATGATGGCCAGGCTGGTCTTGAACTCCTGACCTCAGGTGATCCACCCACCTCGGCCTCCCAAAGTGCTAGGATTACAGGCGTGAGCCACCGCACCCAGCCAACATAATCTTGATATAAAATATTGACAGCTGGGCATGGTGGCTCACGCCTGTAATCGCAGCACTTTGGGAGGCCAAGGAAGGTGAATCACCTGAGGTCAGGAGATTGAGACCAGGCTGGAGAAAAACTCTGTCTCTACTGAAAGTAATAAAAAAAAATAAATAAAACAAAACAAAAAACACTGACAAAAAAGTTAGGGGAAATGAAAATTATAGGTTAGGCTTTTTCAGCACCACAATGCAAAAATTTTTTTAATTTTTTTAATTTTTTTTTTTTTTCAATAGAAATGGGGTTTCACTGTGTTGGCCAGGATGGTCTCGATCTCTTAACCTCGTGATCCGCCCACCTTGGCCTCCCAAAGTGCTGGGATTACAGGCATGAGCCACCACGCCTGGCCCATAATGCAAAATTCTAACAAAATGTTAGCAAATCAAATTCAGTGATACAATAAAATATATAAAGATTAGCATAGGGTTTTTTCTAGGCATTTTTTTTTTTTTTTTGAGACAAGAGTCTTGCTTTGTCTCCCAGGCTGGAGTGCAATGGTGCAATCTTGGCTCACTACAACCTCTGCCTCCTGGGTTCAAGTGATTCTCCTGTCCCAGCCTCCCAAGTAGCTGGGATTACAGGTGCCTGCCACCATGCCCAGCTAATTTTTGTAGAGATGGGGTTTTGGAGAGAGATCCAAAGATGGCTAATCACTAGCAGCTCGGGATTGTAGCTCCCAGTGAAAGCGCAGATAACGAGAGGACGCCACACTTTCAAATTGTTGTTGCTTACGGACCAGGAGATTCCCAGCAGAGGAGCCCCACGGGTTGCCAGCGCGACTCCTGTGGCAGGTGCGGCGGTTTTGCCAGCACCTCGGCACGGCGGTTCTTGGTGCAGAGTAAACGGGACTAGGTCCCCTTTTGGCCAACGTTTGGAGCTCTGGGAAGGCAGAGTCGCCTATTCGGCTGATTGAAGGACGGACTCAAGAAGGAAGCCAGACCGGAGATTCCCGGACAGAAAAGCACGATCAATCTTAACGCTGCTGTTTTAGCCTGCACAGTGGGTTGCTCAGATTCCGGCGCTGGGAATCAACAAGTTGGACGTCCACTCAGAGACCTAATTAGAAAGTCGGTAATTACAAAGACGACAGGTGGATAAATTTATAACGAAGGGAAGAAACCAGCCTAAAAAGGCTGAGAATACCCAAAATCAGAAGACCTCTCCCTCTCCAGGGATCCCTCATGAGCAATGGAACAAGACCTGATGGAGAAAGGCTGTGTTCCATTAACAGAAGTAGGCTTCAGAAGGTGGATGATAAGAAACTTCTGCGAGTTAAAAGAACTTGTTCTAACCCCATGCAAAGAAACTAAGAACTCTGAAAAAAAGGTTTGAAGAAATGCTAACGAGAATAGGCAATTTAGAGAGGAATATAAGTGAATTAATGGAGCTAAAAAACACAATACGAGAACTTCACGAAGTATGCACAAGTTTTAACAGCCGAATTGATCAAGCAGAAGAAACGATATCAGAGGTTGAAGACCAACTTAATGAAATAAAACGAGAAGACAAGATTAGAGAAAAAAGGATAAAAAGGAATGAGCAAAGACTCCAAGAAATATGGGACTATGTGAAAAGACCTAATCTACGTTTGATAGGTGTACCTGAATGTGACGAACAGAATGAATCCCAGCTGGAAAATACTCTTCAGGATATTATTCAGGAAAACTTTCCCAACCTAGCAAGGCAGGACAATATTCAGCTCCAGGTAATACAGAGAATACCACAAAGATATTCCTCAAGAAGACCAACCTCAAGGCACATAATCGTCAGATTCACCAGGGTTGAAATGAAGGAGAAAATACTAAGGGCAGCCAGAGAGAAAGGTCAGGTTACCCATGAAGGGAAGCCCATCAGACTCACAGCAGATCTCTCAGCAGAAACCCTGCAAGCCAGAAGAGAGTGGGGGCCAATATTCAACATCCTTAAAGAAAAGAACTTTCAACCCAGAATTTCATATCCAACCAAACTAAGCTTCACAAGCGAAGGAAAAATAAAATCTTTTGTGAACAAACAAGCACTCAGAGATTTCATCACCACCAGGCCTGCTTTATAAGAGCTTCTGAAAGAAACAACCAGCATCAGCCTTTCCAAAAATATACCAAAAAGTAAAGAGCATCAACATAATGAAGAATTTACATCAACTAATCGGCAAAACAGCCAGTTAACATCAAATGGCAGTATTAAACTCACATATATTATTATTAATTCTAAAATTAAATCGACTAAATCCCCCAATCAAAAGACACAGCCAAAACCCATCGGTATGCTGCATCCAGACCCATCTCACATGCAAGGGTACACAAAGACTCAAAACAAAGGGATGGAGAAAGATTTACCAACCAAAAGGAGAGCAAAAATAAATAAATAAATAAAAAGCAGGAGTTGCAGTTCTTGCCTCTGATAAAATAGACTTTAAAGCAACAAAGATCAAAAGAGGCAAAGAAGGACATTAC
>NW_022443822.1:0-3538 GCF_009761245.1 Sapajus apella
AAAAAAAAAAAAGATTATATCAGTTTCTCTCTCTCATTCTCTGTTTATCTCTCTCCTTCATGATTCACTGGCAAATAAGATAAACTATCTGAAGTTAAAGCAATGTTGTTAATCCTTTTTTAATTGTTCACAAGGCAATTATCTATTGAAGTGATTTAAAATCACTTATGTAAATAATAAGAAGCAGCAAGAGAAAATGTAATTAAAATGTACCTGTCGGTTGATCTTAGTAAAGGTATTCCTGGCAAACAAGGTAAAAGGTAAAAGTTATGTTGTAGAATATTGGACATTAGATTATCTATTTTCTGTTTCTTTTATATAGCACATTGATAAGGTAAATAAATCACCTGTCTACTTTTTTGACAAACATACACTGAGTTACTTTTGACAGTGCAAAATTCCCAAGATCTTCCTTAAATGAACACTCAGGTCACTGATAAAGACAGACATTTGACTTGGTAATAAATGTTTTTATGGTTTAGAAACTCATTACTTGAGTGTGGTCCATGAACCAAAAGCATCAGCATCACTTTGGAGCTTGTTAGAAATGCAGAATCTCAGATTCCATTCCAGGTTAATGAATCAGGGTTTACATTTTAACAAAATCTCCAGGTGACTTATATGCACATTAAGTTTAAACAGCACTATTTAGAGTATCTACATAAATTTAAAATATAATCAACTGTTCTGAGAAGTCAGCTTTAAAAAATAATAGCAGGAGTTTGTAACTATATGTACCAAAAATGTTTTTTAAAAATCCTTGTTAGGCCGGGCGCAGTGGCCTGTAATCCTAGCACTTTGGGAGGCCGAGGTGGGTGGATCACCTGAGGTCAGGAGTTCAAGACCAGCCTGGCCATCATGGTGAAACCCCATCTTTAAAAAAAAAAAAAAAAAAAAAAAAAAAACCACCTCAGAGGGGAGGGATGAGACTAGGGGCAGACAGAGCATGCTCCCCACAGCCTCCTGCTGTCTGCGGGGCACCTGGAGCCCTGAGGCCTCGCTCCTGCCTGACCACCTGCCTGCTGGTTCCTCACCATCTGGCTTCTGGGGCTTCTTCAGCTCCCACTGCCCCCCAGAGTGAAGGCTGCTCGTCCACACCCACCTGGCCTCGGCGATGTCAGCAGCGTTTCCCCTGGACACCCTTTCCAGCTGCACGTAGACTGAGCAGTTGACCCGGCTCCACTCGGTGTCACAGACGGCCAGGAAGTTGGGGCGCAGGCGGCCGATAGTGTACTTGGCCAGGTCCATCAGAGACTGGCTCACGGCCTCCCTGAACAGGAAGGTCCCCAGCACCTTGTACACGGCAGCCACGTAGTTGTTGAAGTCGGAGCGGGAATAGAGCTGGTCTGTGTGCACCAGGTAGGCTTCTCCCACTGAGGCCTGTGCGTGGGGCAGCCACAGCGAACAGCGGGGGTCCCGGTCAGCCCGTGGGCCCTCACTGGGCCTCGGTCCTCCCCACAGGCCTCCCCAAGGCTGCTGCAGAGCTGGGGACTCTCAAAGGGCCCTAGGCGGGCTCGGTGGCTCACGCCTGCCATCCCAGCACTTTGGGAGGCTGAGGCGGGCAGATCACCTGAGGTCGGGCATTCAAGACCAGCCAGAACAACATGGTGAAACCCGTCTCTATTAAAAATACAGAACTAGCCAGGTGTGATGACGCACGGCTGGAGTCCCAGCTACTGGGGAGACTGAGGCAAGAGAATCACTTGGACCCAGGAGGCGGAGGTTACAGTGAGCTGAGACCCTGCCATTGCACTCCAGCCTGGGCAACAAGAGCGAAACTCCATCTCAAAAAACAAAAGGGGGTTCCTATTAGCCACAAGTACCACTCGGGGCAAGGCTGTGTCCCCCAGCCTCCCACAGGCCTCCAGGCCACCCCCCATCAGGAACCCAGGGTAAGGCTGTACCCCATCCCGCCCCCCTCCCTGTCCCTCTGAACCCCTCCTGCCTTACAAGGATGACGGTGGCTGTGTTGGTGACCCCGGCCATGAGCCCATGGGTGATGGTGTCTGGACGGTAGGGGTACCGGATGGAGTCATCCCCACAGTAAAATCCTCACTTATGCGGGGCGTTCGCCAGCCATAGGACAGCGAAGGGCAGGGAGGCTGGAGGGGGAGAAGGGCCATGGAGCTGCAACGTTCTCCAACCAGCTGGGCCGTGAAGGCCTCACACCTTCCTTGCCTCGAGGCCTCCCACCGACAGCAAGGAAGAGCTTTTCTCACAGCACGTGGGAGGCCCAAGTGTCACCCCTTTCCCATCGCCCTCAGATGAGCACGAACTCCCCAGGCCCTCTCCCCCTCACACCGTCCCCTCTGCTCCTTGAACAAACCTGGCAAACGCTCACCTCAGGGCCTTTGCACAGGCACTTCTCTCTGCCCAAAATATCTTATTTTTATTTTTAAAAGTAGAGACAGGGGTCTCATGCTGACCACGCCGTTCATAAACTCCCGGGCTGGGGCGACTCCCCAGCCTCAGTCTCCCAAAGTGCCGAGATTACACGTGTGAGACAACGTGCCGGGCAGCAAAGTGACTCTCACTTCCGCTCAGTTTCGTCTCCCATCCCGGCTGTCCACGCTGGCGTCCCTCTCACAAAAGGAAAGGTCTGTTTAGCCGGGCATGGCGGCGCCTGCCTGTAATCCAGCTATTCGGGAGCCTGAGGCAGGAGAGTTGCTTGAAACCGGAAAATGGAAGTTGCAATGAGCAGGGATCGCACCAATGCACTCCAGCCTGGCGACGGAGCGAGACTCTGTTTCAGTTTATAAAAAGAAAATAAATAAATAAATAAAAATAAAAGGGAAGATACGCTCTTTTTCCCTCTTGTCCCATGTGGAATTATACAGTCACCTGTGGGACACTGGACTTAATCTCCCCCCCTCCACCCGCCAGCACCAGGAGGGGCCTATCGTGTTCAGGACAGAGACCCTGGAGGCTGCTCAGAGCCTGGCCAGGGCAGACGTTTAATAAACATCTGTTAAGACAGGCAGGACTTATTTCAACCTTAGAGCTGGCCAGAGAAGTCAGGAAAGGGCGAAAGCAGGGGCACAGCGGAGGTGTCTTCATGCTCGCCCCTGCCCGTCACTGACTCTCATGCCAGGGCACATGCCAGCCACATGGGGACTCAGGGATCCAAGGCACATTCTCCTGAATGCCACACTTATGGAAGGTGTCACATGGCACTGGGGCTCCCGGGGCCCTGCTGAGCTGAGGGTGGCCAGGGAAGACGGAGTCAGCTACGGAGGGCAGGGGCGGGGGCGGCTCCCTGTTCCACGCGGCAGGTGCACAGCAAAAGCTCAGGGTGTCTACCCCAGAGAGAAAAGAAGGCAGGGCGCCCTTTGGCCCAGCAGGGCAAGGACAGAAAAGTGTGGCTCTTTTGAATTCTGAGAGTCTGAGGAGGGACAGGGAGCCTCACACTCCTCCCTGCATGCCAGCTGCAAGGATCCTAGGACACGGCACACTTTTGATGCTGGCCGAGTCTGGGGAAATAATGCAGTGAAGACAGCAGAGGTCTGCCTCACAGGGCAGAGGGAATGCAGAACAGAAC
>NW_022443823.1:0-3536 GCF_009761245.1 Sapajus apella
AATTGTGTCTCCTGTCTGACTGTATTCTTTTATCCTCCTCTAGTCTACCCACAGATGACTTGGCAGGAGCAAACAAGGAGGCAAACATCGATGAAAGGTGAGTTATAATTAGATAAATAAACACACATGAATGCATAACTGTGCATAGAAGTATTCACACAGACAGGCACATAAACATATCCATGCATCCATCCTTGCATCCATCCATACACACTTCTCTCAGCACACGTCCGCTAACAAACCCATGCACACAATGGAAACATACAACAAGGAAACAGATGGACATTTGTGGAGTTTATTGTGAGAAGCCCACATGGCCACAGAGAGTGGTTTTTAACAAGGTTTCCAATTCTTCTCACTGTAGGCTTAGTAGGTAACACTGCATTCTTTTTAAATGGAGTTGTATAAAAAGGAGCAGGTGCCAAGAGTGGTGGTTCTGCCTCTTAGTGTATTTGTCATCCTTAGTTCCTAGTATGCAGCTTCTTAAAGGACTCAGGTTTCCTGAGTTTGAGAGCCTACCAGGTTGGCACAAGGGAGGAGAGAATCCTATTTGGAATATGGAGGAGACAGCAGCTGAGAAGGAGCAGTGAAGCTCTGGGCAGAAAAGAACGCAGCTAATGGAACATGGACTTGTCCCTCACACTCAGAGCTCTGTGAACATATGAGGTTGGTGCTAAAACACAAACACAAGCACCCCACCTCACTGGATGCAGCCCTTTGTTAGGCGCTCAGCGACCTGTCTGTGTCTCATGGACAGGAAGGACTAGCATGATGAGTGAAAGGAAGGATGTGATGGGGAGATCCAGGAAGTGGATCCATTAGATGGGAGTAGAGGGATGACTGCCTAGACAGTAGAGTTGAACTGAAAAGAAATTCGTCCCCAAACGGCTGTCATGCATTGTTCAGCTTTAGTGGTGGAGAATTTTGGTTAAATTTTGAGTCAGTGAGTCTTGGATAGGTGTGAAATGTGTGCTGCAATCATAAAAAGTATGATGTGTAGGGAAAATGGCATGGCAGATTCCCAAGAACCAAATACACACATGAAATTTGTAAGGGTAAAGGTATTTACAGGTTGAAAAGTAATTGGAAGGCTAGGTGTGATGGCTCATGCCTGTAATCTGAGCACTTTGGGAGACCGAGGTGGGTAGATCACGAGGTGAGGAGTTCAAGACCAGCCTGGCCATCATGGCAAAGCCCTGTCTCTAGTAAAAATACAAAAATTAGCTGGGAATGGTGGCACGTGCTTGTAATTCCAGCTACTTGGCAGGTTGTGGCAGGAGAATTGCTTGAACCTGGGAGGCAGAGGTTGCAGTTAGTTGAGCGCTATTATAGTCCAGACTGGGTGAGAGAGCTAGACTCTGTCTTAAATAACAAAACAAAGAAAAGTAATGGGAACTCTTTTTAACTGAAAACGTTAAGTTTAGGAATTTACATGTTGTGTTACTCTGTACGCTTTAAGTCCTTTAGCAATGCCCTGTGCGTGAATTGAGAGTATGTATCTTCTAGTAGGCTGGCCAATGCAACATGTGATATAAAGGAATACAATTACACATGTATATATGCACATACACACACACACAAACGTGCATTCATACACAGATTGAGATTTGGGCTGTTCACTGTCACGAGCATCCATGGGAACAAGGAGTTCTCTCAGAACTTTTTCTTGAGTTTTCTCAGGATCAGCTTTATATGGAATATTCTCCTGATTTTGGATCGAGGGAGGAAAATGGGGAAGAACTCATAGAGGGAGGCTTTTATATTAGTGTTTGTCACCTTTCATTTCTGTGGGAATGAGAATGTACTTGTACCGTGGACCAAGGGAGAAGTGAATCCTGCTTGGAGCAAGAAGGAGATAGAAGTGGACAAAAAGCAGAGAATCCCCAGCAAAAAAAGAACAGAGCTAATAACCCTGGAAGTATTTCACACCCTCCAGACCTCCGCCATTATGTGAGGCTGACTCCCTTGGCCCATACCCACCATCACATGGAATGGATGGAGCCCTTGTTTGAGGCCGCAGCTACATGACCATAACTCTTGGGCAGGAAAGACAACTAGGATGGGTGAAAAGTGAGGAGGTGATTGGAGGTGACTAAGAATGAGGAATTCAGATGGGATTCAGATGGGACAGACTTTCAAACTAAAGTTGAACTGGAATTAAATGTCTAAAGCAATGCTGTTACACGTTGAGGTGAAGATGCAGTTACTTAATCTGGATGCATTGCTCTGTTCACAGCCTAAGATATTCAGTGTTGGTATACAAAACTCCATTTCTAATTTAAAAAAATGCCATCCCGGGTAAATTAAGTGATATACATACATGTGAATATTTAAAGTGTAACTAGGGAGTCACTCATAGAATAACTGGAGCTATTTAATGCAAAACATTAGAATTACACATCACACCTGACTCTGACTATTTTGTCCTTTAGTCCGGAACCGAATGACCTGGCAGGAGTCATTATTGATGGAGGCTCCGATGACATGTGAGTTATAATAGATGTACACATGGCGAGACAGTTGTAGTAGTTCATACCTATAGTCTGAGCATTTTGGGAGGCCGAGGGGGACAGATACCCTCAGGACAGGTGTTCTAGACCAGCCTGGCAAACATGGTGAAAACTCATCTCTACTAAAACTACAATTACTAGACAGGCATGGTGGCGGGCACCTGTAATCCTAGTTACTGGGCAGGGTGAGGTAGGAGAATTGCTTGAACCTGAGAGGTGGAGGTTGCAGTGAGCCAAGATCACACCACTGCCCTCCAGCCTGGGCAGCAAAATCAAAACTGTCTCAAAAAAAAAAAAGAAAAAGAAAATACACACATACACACCACGATACACAAACACACAGTGACAGAGAAAGATACTGAGATTAGTGGGATTTACTCTCAGGAGTGTCCATGGCAATACAGAGTGTCTTGACACAGTTTCTTTATTGTCTCACTGCATCACGTATAGGTAAACTTCCACAGTTTTGCAGTTATTTAGGAAATAAGAGAAACAGACTATAGAGGGAGGCTTCCGTCTGTTCTGTCTTGTCACCCTTTGTTTGTAGCAGTCAAATACCTTGGAAACTCAGATTTTCTATGTATGAGACATACTAGAGTGGACCAAGGGAAGAGAGAATCCTATTTGGAGCAAGGAGGACATAGGAGTAGTCAGGGACCTGTGAAGCCCTCACCAGAGAGGAACAGAGCTCCCAGCCTGGAGGTGTTCTCCACTTTCCAGAATTCTGCCACCATGGAGGCTGGTGCTCCAAACCTCAGATCATGGTCATATTGGATTATGCCCCTGTGTCAGATATTTAGTTACTTGATTCTTTTGGTGAGGTTGGGGAGGTACTCCTGCTGGGGGAAAGTGAGGAGGTAACGGAGGGCCTTTGAAATAGGGCATTCAATGAAGTAAGAGGGCTGACCGCCTCCAAATGAAAGTTGAGTCTGAAATCACTGCCAGTACAAAGGCTGGCACACATTAGGACTGAGGTCACAATAAAGAGGTTTACTTAAGCTGGAAGCATTACTGTTTTCCCCAGCC
>NW_022443824.1:0-3536 GCF_009761245.1 Sapajus apella
AATTGTGTCTCCTGTCTGACTGTATTCTTTTATCCTCCTCTAGTCTACCCACAGATGACTTGGCAGGAGCAAACAAGGAGGCAAACATCGATGAAAGGTGAGTTATAATTAGATAAATAAACACACATGAATGCATAACTGTGCATAGAAGTATTCACACAGACAGGCACATAAACATATCCATGCATCCATCCTTGCATCCATCCATACACACTTCTCTCAGCACACGTCCGCTAACAAACCCATGCACACAATGGAAACATACAACAAGGAAACAGATGGACATTTGTGGAGTTTATTGTGAGAAGCCCACATGGCCACAGAGAGTGGTTTTTAACAAGGTTTCCAATTCTTCTCACTGTAGGCTTAGTAGGTAACACTGCATTCTTTTTAAATGGAGTTGTATAAAAAGGAGCAGGTGCCAAGAGTGGTGGTTCTGCCTCTTAGTGTATTTGTCATCCTTAGTTCCTAGTATGCAGCTTCTTAAAGGACTCAGGTTTCCTGAGTTTGAGAGCCTACCAGGTTGGCACAAGGGAGGAGAGAATCCTATTTGGAATATGGAGGAGACAGCAGCTGAGAAGGAGCAGTGAAGCTCTGGGCAGAAAAGAACGCAGCTAATGGAACATGGACTTGTCCCTCACACTCAGAGCTCTGTGAACATATGAGGTTGGTGCTAAAACACAAACACAAGCACCCCACCTCACTGGATGCAGCCCTTTGTTAGGCGCTCAGCGACCTGTCTGTGTCTCATGGACAGGAAGGACTAGCATGATGAGTGAAAGGAAGGATGTGATGGGGAGATCCAGGAAGTGGATCCATTAGATGGGAGTAGAGGGATGACTGCCTAGACAGTAGAGTTGAACTGAAAAGAAATTCGTCCCCAAACGGCTGTCATGCATTGTTCAGCTTTAGTGGTGGAGAATTTTGGTTAAATTTTGAGTCAGTGAGTCTTGGATAGGTGTGAAATGTGTGCTGCAATCATAAAAAGTATGATGTGTAGGGAAAATGGCATGGCAGATTCCCAAGAACCAAATACACACATGAAATTTGTAAGGGTAAAGGTATTTACAGGTTGAAAAGTAATTGGAAGGCTAGGTGTGATGGCTCATGCCTGTAATCTGAGCACTTTGGGAGACCGAGGTGGGTAGATCACGAGGTGAGGAGTTCAAGACCAGCCTGGCCATCATGGCAAAGCCCTGTCTCTAGTAAAAATACAAAAATTAGCTGGGAATGGTGGCACGTGCTTGTAATTCCAGCTACTTGGCAGGTTGTGGCAGGAGAATTGCTTGAACCTGGGAGGCAGAGGTTGCAGTTAGTTGAGCGCTATTATAGTCCAGACTGGGTGAGAGAGCTAGACTCTGTCTTAAATAACAAAACAAAGAAAAGTAATGGGAACTCTTTTTAACTGAAAACGTTAAGTTTAGGAATTTACATGTTGTGTTACTCTGTACGCTTTAAGTCCTTTAGCAATGCCCTGTGCGTGAATTGAGAGTATGTATCTTCTAGTAGGCTGGCCAATGCAACATGTGATATAAAGGAATACAATTACACATGTATATATGCACATACACACACACACAAACGTGCATTCATACACAGATTGAGATTTGGGCTGTTCACTGTCACGAGCATCCATGGGAACAAGGAGTTCTCTCAGAACTTTTTCTTGAGTTTTCTCAGGATCAGCTTTATATGGAATATTCTCCTGATTTTGGATCGAGGGAGGAAAATGGGGAAGAACTCATAGAGGGAGGCTTTTATATTAGTGTTTGTCACCTTTCATTTCTGTGGGAATGAGAATGTACTTGTACCGTGGACCAAGGGAGAAGTGAATCCTGCTTGGAGCAAGAAGGAGATAGAAGTGGACAAAAAGCAGAGAATCCCCAGCAAAAAAAGAACAGAGCTAATAACCCTGGAAGTATTTCACACCCTCCAGACCTCCGCCATTATGTGAGGCTGACTCCCTTGGCCCATACCCACCATCACATGGAATGGATGGAGCCCTTGTTTGAGGCCGCAGCTACATGACCATAACTCTTGGGCAGGAAAGACAACTAGGATGGGTGAAAAGTGAGGAGGTGATTGGAGGTGACTAAGAATGAGGAATTCAGATGGGATTCAGATGGGACAGACTTTCAAACTAAAGTTGAACTGGAATTAAATGTCTAAAGCAATGCTGTTACACGTTGAGGTGAAGATGCAGTTACTTAATCTGGATGCATTGCTCTGTTCACAGCCTAAGATATTCAGTGTTGGTATACAAAACTCCATTTCTAATTTAAAAAAATGCCATCCCGGGTAAATTAAGTGATATACATACATGTGAATATTTAAAGTGTAACTAGGGAGTCACTCATAGAATAACTGGAGCTATTTAATGCTAAACATTAGAATTACACATCACACCTGACTCTGACTATTTTGTCCTTTAGTCTGGAACCGAATGACCTGGCAGGAGTCATTATTGATGGAGGCTCCGATGACATGTGAGTTATAATAGATGTACACATGGCGAGACAGTTGTAGTAGTTCATACCTATAGTCTGAGCATTTTGGGAGGCCGAGGGGGACAGATACCCTCAGGACAGGTGTTCTAGACCAGCCTGGCAAACATGGTGAAAACTCATCTCTACTAAAACTACAATTACTAGACAGGCATGGTGGCGGGCACCTGTAATCCTAGTTACTGGGCAGGGTGAGGTAGGAGAATTGCTTGAACCTGAGAGGTGGAGGTTGCAGTGAGCCAAGATCACACCACTGCCCTCCAGCCTGGGCAGCAAAATCAAAACTGTCTCAAAAAAAAAAAAGAAAAAGAAAATACACACATACACACCACGATACACAAACACACAGTGACAGAGAAAGATACTGAGATTAGTGGGATTTACTCTCAGGAGTGTCCATGGCAATACAGAGTGTCTTGACACAGTTTCTTTATTGTCTCACTGCATCACGTATAGGTAAACTTCCACAGTTTTGCAGTTATTTAGGAAATAAGAGAAACAGACTATAGAGGGAGGCTTCCGTCTGTTCTGTCTTGTCACCCTTTGTTTGTAGCAGTCAAATACCTTGGAAACTCAGATTTTCTATGTATGAGACATACTAGAGTGGACCAAGGGAAGAGAGAATCCTATTTGGAGCAAGGAGGACATAGGAGTAGTCAGGGACCTGTGAAGCCCTCACCAGAGAGGAACAGAGCTCCCAGCCTGGAGGTGTTCTCCACTTTCCAGAATTCTGCCACCATGGAGGCTGGTGCTCCAAACCTCAGATCATGGTCATATTGGATTATGCCCCTGTGTCAGATATTTAGTTACTTGATTCTTTTGGTGAGGTTGGGGAGGTACTCCTGCTGGGGGAAAGTGAGGAGGTAACGGAGGGCCTTTGAAATAGGGCATTCAATGAAGTAAGAGGGCTGACCGCCTCCAAATGAAAGTTGAGTCTGAAATCACTGCCAGTACAAAGGCTGGCACACATTAGGACTGAGGTCACAATAAAGAGGTTTACTTAAGCTGGAAGCATTACTGTTTTCCCCAGCC
>NW_022443825.1:0-3535 GCF_009761245.1 Sapajus apella
TTGACAACAAAAGCCAAAATAGACAAATGGGACCTAATCAAACTCCACAGCTTCTGCACAGCAAAAGAAACAATCATTAGAGTGAATCGGCAACCAACAGATTGGGAAAAAATTTTTGCAGTTTACCCATCTGACAAAGGGCTGATATCCAAAATTTACAAAGAACTAAAGCAGATTTACAAGAAAAAATCTAACAAGCCCATTCAAAAGTGGGCAAAGGATATGAACAGACACTTCTCAAAAGAAGACATACGTGAGGCCAGCAAACATATGAAAAAATGCTCATCATCACTGGTCATCAGAGAAATGCAAATCAAAACTACACTGAGATACCATCTCACGCCGGTTAGAATGGCGATCATTAAAAAATCTGGAGACAACAGATGCTGGAGAGGATGTGGAGAAATAGGAACACTTTTGCACTGTTGGTGGGAGTGTCAATTAGTGCAACCATTGTGGAAGACAGTGTGGCGATTCCTCAAGGACCTAGAAATAGAAATTCCATTTGACCCAGCAATCCCATTAATGGGTATATATCCAAAGGATTACAAATCGTTCTACTATAAGGACACGTGTACACGAATGTTCATTGCAGCACTGTTTACAATAGCAAAGACCTGGAACCAACCCAAATGCCCATCGACGATAGACTGGATAGGGATATGTGGCACATATACACCATGGAATATTATGCAGCCATCAAAAACGATGAGTTTGGGTCCTTTGTAGGGACATGGATGAACCTGGAAACCATCATTCTCAGCAAACTGACAGAAGAGCAGAAGATCAAACACCGCATGTTCTCACTCATAGGCGGGTGTTGAACAATGAGAACACATGGACACAGGGAGGGGAGCACTACACACTGGGGTCATTTGGGGGGAAATAGGGGAGGGACGGTGGGGGGTGGGAAGCTGTGGAGAGATAGCAAGGGGAGAAATGCCAGATGTAGGTGATGGGGAGGAAGGCAGCAAATCACACTGCCACGTGTGTTCCTATGCAACAATTTTGCATGTTCTTCACATGTACCCCAAAACCTAAAATGCAATAAAATAAAAGGGAAAAAAAAAAGAATTACCTTTAAGATCGCATCTAAATCATACGAGAAAGGTCTCTTTCAAACTGCTCCACTGTGTGTTCGTTGACCTTCGGAAGATGCATCAATGTTTAGATTCTGCGAGTTAGAAACACGTATCTCCAAAAAGCTGCGTTTGGATATTCCTGAGTGAATGGGAGCATAGGTTTTAATGAGAAATATCTGGCTCTGAAACAAAAACGGAGCTATGTAGCAGAATGATTGTCAAGGTGTATATTAAAGTTACAGAGATAAACAATGGTGTGAATGTCGCATTTCACTAACCCTTTATTTGGAGAATCTGGAAAGAGATATTTCCAGCCATATACAGACTCTTAAGAATTAGGTTTAAGATCACATCTAAATCATACTAGAAACGCGTCTTTCAAACTGCTCGACTGTGTGTTTGTTCACCTTCGGAAGTTGCATCTATGTTTAGATTCTGCGAGTTAGAAACACGTTTCTCCAAAAAGCTGCGTTTAGATATTCCTGAGTGAAAGGGGGTATAGGGTTTAATGAGAAATATCTGGCTCTAAAACAAAAACGGATTTATGTAGCAGAATGATTGTCTAGGTGTATATTAAAGTTACAGAGATAAACAATTGTGTGAATGTAGCAGTTCACTAACCCTTTCTTTGGATAATCTGGAAAGAGATATTTCCAGCCATATACAGACTCTTAAGAATTACCTTTAAGATCGCATCAAAATCATACAAGAAACGTCTCTTCCAAACTGCTACACTGTGTGTTCCTTCACCTTCAGAAGTTGCATTTATGTTTAGCTTCTGCGAGTTAGAAACACGTTTCTCCAAAAAGCTGCGTTTCGATATTCCTGAGTGAATGGGAGTATAGGGTTTAATGAGAACTATCTGGCTCTAAAACAAAAACGGAGCTATGTAGCAGAATGATTGTCAAGGTGTATATTAAACTTATAGGGGTAAACAATTGTGTGAATGTAGCAGTTCACTAACCCTTTCTTTGGAGAATCTGAAAAGAGATATTTCCAGCCATATACAGACTCTTAAGAATTAGCATTAAGATCGCATCTATGTCATACGAGAAACGTCTGTTTCAAACTGCTCCACTGTGTCTTCGTTCACCTTTGGATGTTGTATCTATGTCTACATTCTGCGAGTTAGAAAAACGTTTCTCCAAAAAGCTGCGTTTGGATATTGCTGAGTGAATGGGAGTATAGGGTTTAATGAGAAATATCTGACTCTAAAAAAAACACGGAGCTATGTAGCAGAATGATTGTCAAGGTGTATATTAAACTTACAGAGTTAAACAATTGTGTGAATGTAGCAGTTCACTAACCATTTCTTTGGAGAATCTGCAAAGAGATATTTCTAGCCATATACAGACTCTTAAGAATTAGCTTTAAGATCGCATCTAAATCATACGAGAAACGTCTCTTTCAAACTGCTACACTGTCTGTTCGTTCACCTTCGGAAGTTGCATCTATGTTTAGATTCTGCGAGTTAGAAACAAGTTTCTCCAAAAAGCTGCGTTTGGATATTCCTGAGTGAATAGGAATATAGGGTTTAATGAGAAATATGTGGCTCTAAAACAAAAACGGAGCTATGTCGCAGAATGATTGTCAAGGTGTATATTAAACTTACAGAGTTAAACAATTGTGTGAATGTAGCAGTTCACTAACACTTTCTTTGGAGAATCTGGAAAGAGATATTTCCACCCATATACAGACTCTTACCAATCAGCTTTAAGATCGCTTCTAAATCATAGGAGAAAGTCTCTTTCAAACTGCTCCACTGTGTGTTCGTTCACCTTCGGAAGTTACAGCTATGTTTAGATTCTGAGAGTTAGAAACACGTTTCTCCAAAAAGCTGCGTTTGGATATTCCTGAGTGAATGGGAGTGTAGGGTTTAATGAGAAATATCTGGCTCTAAAACAATAAGGGAGCTATGTAGCAGAATGATTGTCAAGGTGTATATTAAATTTATAGAGTTAAAAAATTGTGTGAATGTAGCAGTTCACTAACCATTTCTTGGGAGAATCTGGGAAGAGATATTTCAAGCCATATAGAGACTCTTAAGAACTAGCTTTATGATCGCATCTAAATCATATGAGAATCGTATCTTTAAAACTGCTGCATGCGTGTTCGTTCAGCTTCGGAAGTTGCATCTATGTTTAGATTCTGCGAGTTGGAAACACGTTTCTCCAAAAAGCTGCGTTTGGATATTCCTGAGGGATTGGGAGTATAGGGTTTAATGAGAAATATCTGGCTCTAAAACAAAAACGGAGCTATGTAGCAGAATGATTGTCAAAGCGTATATTAAACTTACAGAGTTAAACAATTGTGTGAATGTAGGAGTTCACTAACCCTTTCCTTGGAGAATCATGAAAGAGATATTTCTAGCCATATACAGACTCTTAAGAATTAGCTTTAAGGTCACATCTAAGTCATACGACAAAGGTCTCTTTCAAACTGCTCCACTGTGT
>NW_022443826.1:0-3535 GCF_009761245.1 Sapajus apella
CAAGTTTAATAGCAGATATTTAGTAAGACCCAAAATAATTTGTAAAAACTCAAATTGTTAAGGTGCTTACTAGAAAAACAATAGACGGTAGATTTTTGCTAGAATACTACCCAATATTTATAATAAATAAATGTCCAATATACCCAACTTCAAGGTAAAATATCGAATTATTTCTGTTAAGTAAAATAAGCCAAACAATTAAGAATGTACACTATGTTATTTGAGTGTTTTAAAATCTGATAAAATGAATGTGCAGCAAGCTAAAAATCAGTAGTCACCAAGTGAATGGTAGAAGAAACAAGAGGAAAAAGGAGAAAGCACACAGAAGAACAAAAGGAAATGCTGAGAATTCTCTTGTCCACCTTGACAACAATGATGGTTAAATTTAAACTGTTCACTTTAAATATGTGGAAGTTTACTATCTGTAAACTAAAACACAAATTATTATGAGCAAACAAATTGAAACTTAGACAAGGAAGGAATGATAGAAAGATAGGAAAAGGGTATATTGAATTCAGAAATTCTTAAGAATGTATCTGCCTGAACCATGGTTCCCATCATACTTTTAGTGAATTCTAGAATGCAGCACACATGTTTTCAGTACAGAAAGTGGGTTCCTCAAACCACGCTCTGTCCTGGAGTTGGCTGAGGGAGTAATTGGGGCCCGTGCTGAGGATCACAGCCCCGGATACCAGGGCTTACTCATCCAGACATGAGCTCTTAGACACACACAGAGCCCCTTTCCATGTGTGGTGTACTTCCACATCTGTACATGGAGAAACACTGACTCCCAGAAAACGTAATGTACATGAATATGCAAAACTAAAATAGGGAGCTCGGTTCAAAGTGTTTATCACAGAATAATTTTATAATAAGACAGTATAATTTCCAAATACCATCATTGTCACCAAACACCTGCAAGGCACGGTCACCTTATCTGGGCTCCGTCCTCTCCTCAGGCATCTCACCCCAGAGCTTGCTATATAGCAGGAGACATGCAAATACGGTCCTACCTCTGCTGATAAAAACCAGCCCGGCCCTGACCCTGCAGCTCTGGGAGAGCAGCCCCGGCTCTGGGATTCCCAGGAGTTTCCACTTGGTGATCAGCACTGAACACAGACCACCAACCATGGAGTCTGTGCTGAGCTGGGTTTTCCTTGTTACAGTTTTGAAAGGTAATTCACGGAGAACTGGAGACACTGAGTGTGACGGGACATGAGTGAGGGGAACAGTGGGTATGTGTGGCAGTTAATGACCAGGGTGTCTCTGTGTTTGCAGGTGTCCAGTGTGAGGTGCAGCTGGTGGAGTCTGGGGGAGGCTTGGTCCAGCCTGGGGGGTCCCTGAAACTCTCCTGTGCGGCCTCTGGATTCACCTTCAGTGGCTACCCCATGAGCTGGGTCCGCCAGGCTCCAGGGAAGGGGCTGGAGTGGGTGGGTGTTATTATACCCAAAGCCTATGGTGGGACAGCAGAATACGCCGCGTCTGTGAAAGGCCGATTCACCATCTCGAGAGATGATTCAAAGAACTCGTTGTATCTGCAAATGAGCAGCCTGAAAACCGAGGACACGGCCATGTATTACTGTGCGAGTGACACAGTGAGGGGAGGCCCGTGTGAGCCCGGACACAAACCTCCTGCAGGGGCCCCGAGACCATCAGGGGGCGCCCGGACGCTGTGCACGGGGCTGTCTCGGGGCAGGTGCAGGTGCTGCTAAGGGTTGGCTTCCTGCCATGGCCTGGGGCTGCCTCCTTGTCACATTTCCCCAGGGAACCTCCCAGATTTACAATTCTGTACTAACATCTGATGTCTCTAAAGGCAAAACTTCTTTTCCTTTCTCTTTCTTTGTTTTTGTAACAGGAGGACACATTCTCACCTCTCCAGAAGCCACAGTGTCACCTTGGGGGCAGAAATAATCCTTTCGTGGTCAACAGGATGACAGCCCTGAGGAATCACATGGAAACATGGGGAGTGTTTTCCAGTTAGACTCAGGACAGTGACTTCCATGGGAATCTCTGATTAGAACAGGCTTTGAGTTCTGACAGGAGCCAAGTGAGAGGCTCACCCCGGGTCAGGACTTAAAAACTAATGTTTTTCACAACTATCCCCTCTCATCTTGTAAAACTGTGACCATCTCACTCAGACCGATTCAGCTGACCCTCTTTCTGCTAATCCATTTTCCTTCTCTGTAGACTTGATTCTCATAGTTCCCTTTCTTCTTCTCTTCCCTGAAAATAGAGGATGTGTTTTCTGTAGTCAAAATCCCAGGGCTCAGCTCTGCAGACCCTGGGTAGTCTGGGGGACTGTCTCACTCACCATTGCCTGGACACTCGTGCTGTCTTTGGTGCAGTGGAGGCATTTGGGAAATGAAGTGGACATTAGCCATGAAGGGAATAGTGCTAATTTTCTCTAATGGGATATTGATGTAGAGCTGATCTTGGCCTTTTCACACTGTCACAGAGTTTTCGCTCTCACCTGTGACTTTGAGGAGACATGAGGATGGACACTCCATTTTGCTGTGAGCTCTGGGTGGCGGTAACTGTAGGGTCTGGCTAGGATGCCTAATGTCGATACTGCTGGCCATTGAGAATGACAGGTTAGGATTCCCAATTGTGAAATAACCTTAAAAATGGACAACCAGCATCCCATGCCACTGCTCTGCCTATGGAGCGGCCATTCTTTACTCTCTTACTTTACTGTAAAGTGGCTTTCATTTTGCTCTGTGGATTGGCCTGGAATTACGACCCCTTTCTGGTAACATTTGTGTTATTATTGATCTTCTAAGCTAAAATTTCCAAGATGGAATGAAGTTTTCCTGAATTTTTATAAGAAGCACATTCATCCCTTTGAGAGAAAATGCACAGGGGGTGGAATGAGGCTTTGAAGCTGATGGCATATGAGGAAAGCCTGTCCCTGAGTGAAGGAGAGAGGGAGGGAGGATTGGGTGGAAGGCTCCTGTATTTCTGTGCTGTGCAAGGAAGGTGCAAAATATAATTGAACTTTGTGCAAGTCAGTGCTACCTCTCAGGGGACCCCCAGGACTCCCAGAAATGGCTCTGCTTACAAATCACTGAGGAGTCAGTGCTTTCATTCGAGTAGGCCACATGACATGAGCTTCGGCGCATGCCATGCCACAGACATCAGAAAGCAGCTGTTGGGACCCGGATCCATGTGAATTTTGATGCCTGTAGGAGGAGGCAGGGAGGTGCATTTCAGGGTCAACACACTGTTTGTGGATTTTTATAGTGAACACCTGCTTTTACTGTGTTTTATTAGAAAATATATGAACAAAGGTGGATCTGCAAACAATTGTGATTTTCACATTTACTTCAATTGCATTATTTCTTAATTTTGCAAGATGTCCTAGCACAGAGTTGAATTTTTCATAGTGATTTCTCAAAGGATCGAGAACATGCATTTTCCACTCTCACTGGTTTTTCTCCATATGCAGAGACCTTGAGTAGAGAATGTCTGGCCCTTATCCTCACTGTCTGTATCTCTAGTGTCCCCCGGAAAACAGCAGAGATTTGCCTGACTGCAG
>NW_022443827.1:0-3533 GCF_009761245.1 Sapajus apella
TTAGTAGAAATGGTACCAGGTCTTCTTTGTACATCTGGTAGAATTCAGCTGTGAATCTGTCTGGTCCTGGGCTTTTTGTTTTTTTTGGTTGGTAGGCTATTTATTTACAAATGTAGTTTTGGAGCTTGTTAGTGACTCAATTTTTTTTTGCTTGTTTGTTAATTTTGGGAGGTTGTATTTGTCTAGAAATGTATCCATTGTTTTCTAGATTTTGTAGTTTGTGTGCACAGAGGTGTTTATTGTAGACTTCAGTGGTTATTTATATTTTTTGGGGGTCACTTATAATGACCCTTTTGCCATTTCAAGTTTGAATCCTTGTTCTTCATTAATCTAACTAGTGATTTATTTAACTACAGTTTCAGTGGAAAAGCTCTTGAAACTGACAAGCATCTTTAGCAGAGTTTGAAAATACAAAATAGATGTACATTCTTTTATTGATATTAAGTTTAAATTGAGATTTTTTGATGTGAACATTTAATGGTATAAATTTTCCTTTTAACACTGTCTTCGCTGTGTTGCAGAGATTCTGTTATGCTGTATCTTTATTCTCATTTGTTTCAAAGAATTTCTTAGTTCTTGCCTTAATTTTATTATTTACCCAAAAGTCATTTAAGTGCAGGTTGTTTAATTTCCATGTAATTGTATAATATCAAGTGTTTTTTTAAATTGAATTATATTTTTAACCTGTTGTCTGTGTGTGTGATTGGTATGATTTTGGGGATTTTTAAATTTGCTGCGATTTGTTTTATTTCTGATTGTGTGGTCAATTTTATTTTTTTGACACCAAGTCTCAATGTGTCACACAGGCTAGAGTGTATTGATGTAATCTCAGCTCACTGCCAACTCTGCCTCCCAAGTTCTAGCAATTCTCCTGCCTCAGCCTCCTGAGTAGCTGAGATTACAGGTGCCCAACACCACATCTGGCTCATTTTTGTATTTTTAGTAAAGACGGTTTCACCATGTCAGCCAGGCTGGTCTCAAACTTTTGATCTCAGGTGATCCACCTGCCTCAGCCTCCCAAAGTGCTGGGATTACAGGCTTGAGCCACTGTGCCCATCACTGTGGTCTACTTTAGAGTATGTGCCACATGGTAATGACAAGAGTGTATATTATCTTGGTTTTAGATAGAGAGTTCTGTAGATGTATATTTGGACTATTTCGTCAAGTAATGATTTAGGTCCTAATATCTTTGTTAATTTTCTGACACAAAAATCTGTCTAATAGTGTCTGTGGAATGTTGTACGTTACCACTGTTATTGTGTCAGAATCCAAATCTCTTTATAGGATTCTAAGAACTTGCTTTATTCATGTGCAACCATGAACTTCTTATAACACTTTTTCTATTCTGCTTTTTTAAATGTAAACATTCTTCCAAGTGGACCGTGTGCCCAGGGCTACTCCTTAGAGTAGTAAGTAGTAGTAGTCTTGTATGTAATCTGAGGTTTTTCTTAAGATGCTTTTAACTCTTTTTTTTCCAATGTAATCTTGCTCAGAGCTGTTTTTTCCTTTTAAAGCTTTGGGTGTCTTTCAGAAGCCCTTTTAGTATCTCATGGCATCTGTGAATGAGGTGAATGGTCACAGTGAAAGCTCTTGGATCTGTCTCTATCTGGACTCATGCTAGAAATCCAGCAGTATTTTTTCTATGACACCATTATAAATAGAAACTGAGGCTGAAACGCTGCTCCTGTTCCTCTTATTTCAAAGCTACAGTTCTACCCAGGAGGACTGTAGGCTCTCTTCCTACAGCTCAGGCTTCAGTCTCTAATGTGGCACTGGAGTGCTGCTTTGAGAATTGATGTTCACATACAATGTGAGATGTCAGCTGTATGCTCTGTGCTGTGAGCTGTGCCTCTGTGTTGGATGGTAGGAGTCAAGAGAGGACACTAGCCCCCAGGAGTGGACAAGCAGGAGGGCCATAGCCTAGTGCTCAGGGAGTAGAGAGCCATTGCTTTAAAATGTAAAAAGCCAGAAAGTTGGCACCCTATTCAACCATTTATGTTGGAGAGTGAGTGTCTACCTTCAGCAGGCACCTGGCTTCAAATTGCAAAATTGCCTTCTGTCACGAAGATGTGAAAAGTTCATTTTCTCATAGAATATAACCAAATAGCATACATGGATGGCCTCCTTAGTTACCAGGTAAATTTAGAATCAACTATGTGTGACATGGTGCTATAAATTCTTCTACTTGTGGACTAATTATGCTGACCATTTTTCTGTCTTTGCAATCTCTTAAGCAGATTGACTTTGATATATGTCACATTCTAGTTTAATGGTATAATAAAACAGTTTTTTTTTCTTTTCTATTATTGTGGAGTTTCTCTGGGGCTGGAGAAAATTTTTCTCTTACTTATATTTTCCAAATACTGTCTAGAATCATCAGAAATGACATAAACATACAAGGTGCCAACCAAGCTTAACTCTAGCAAGGACTTTCCCCCTCTGCCTTCCAGTAAACTCATAACTGTGCTGCAGAGTGCCTGCTGTCCCCTAAATATGCCGGCAGAATTGTGTCTCTGTGTATTTTCTATCTGTAATCTCCTACAGTCACTTCTAGAGAGGCTAGAACAGATTTTTTAAAACTTCACAGGGCAGCAACCAATCATTACCTCTTTTCAGTGACTCTTGTGTTTCAGACCTGAAACTGATTCACAGACCATGAGGCCAGCCCAGAAACCCAATCCGAGTAATGACATGTAGACATGAGAATCTTCACTTTCCCCTTCCTCCTCTTGCTAAAATACCCACAAATTTCTTCTTATTAAAATGCCCACAAAGGTGCTGATAACATCTGTTACTATTTCAACAATCCAGGACCTAAACCTGTAGCTCCAAATTCTGAATCTTGAGATTTTGTGGGACAAAAACCTTTTATTTGAGAAATACAAATTCAGTTGTCAAACTCAGACATTAAAATGAGAGCACAGTTTTGTCTTCTTTTCACCTTTGAACTATATTCATCTCTTACAACTGTTTGCTGTTGCCGTTAATTAAATGACAATAGCTACAAATTAAACTACTAATGACACTATGACCCGTACCCTAAATCTTGACAATGTATATCCAATCAATAATTAATGTTATTTCTGTAAATAAATAAGAATGTTTGAATCAGCCCATTCTCTATCCTTCTATTTTTACCTTTACAAATTCACTGGTAACTACTGCTAATTAAAATATAGATTCCAGGCAACTTGAATGTTTGCTTTCAAGTTACAATCCTTGTGTTTGGCCCAAATACACTGTCTACTCATATTCATGTTGACTCAGCGTTTTCTTTTTAGGTAGACACATCACTTAGAATGTACTCGAGCAGCTGTAAGAGGGGCTTTCTCATTTGATTGTACTACACTTGCTATAACACCCAAGAATGCAGAGCCTGGTTGATCCCACCTAGAATCTGCACGTAAGTTCTGGCCTCTGCCTGGTATTACAAAACAGGGCCAGACGTAGAATAAAAAATGTCCTGAAAACCAACAAGAGGCCTTTTCTGCATTGTGAGATGTCAACATTGACATCTTAAAGTTTCTTTTTGA
>NW_022443828.1:0-3532 GCF_009761245.1 Sapajus apella
TATTTTTATATAATATGATTACCCTGTTAGTAGAAATATAAATAAATAAAATCACTTTAAAACAATAAGTGGCATTGCTCAGTAGAATTGACAATCTACAAATTTTATAACCCAGATATTCCACCTATCAGAAGATGCTGTCAGGAAAGAGAATCTCTTGAGCAGATATGCTCACAAAACCGAAATACAAAAAGAAATCCAATGTACATCAGCAAAAAATGAATAAATTTATTATGCACCATTTATCCAACTTTGGGTTATCCACTACAAACTCACTCTTGCTTATTTACATAAATAGATCTAGACCCTTTAAATATTTTTTTCTTTGCCAAGTGTTAAGATGTCAGTCTTTGTGAGTAGAAGACATTGGAGAGAAATTCTAAAAACGTGCTTCCAATCTGCTTTGGAAATGACATCTCCCAGATGTATCTGGCCCTGACGGTATGCAGGGGTACACCAGTTCCCAGGTTCTGTAGTTCAGGCTGCTGCTACAGCCCTCACTTCTTCAAGTTCATGGCGGGCAGGAGAACTCAGCAGCCAAGAGCTTCTTCTGATCCTGGCCTTTTTCAAATTTGCCGTGGAGCCCCTCTGAGATGACAGCTCTTCCTAAACAGCTTTACTAGTGGCCCAGAGGGCAAGTTTCCAGGGAGTCCTGAAGTGTGGATGTAAACCAAGTTTTTTTTTTTCTCTCTCTCTCTTTGTAAGTAGTGTATTTCAAATATCTTTCAAGATACACATATGTTTTCCTTTAAAAAAATCTGCTAGAGCAGTTTTGTTCTTGAATTTTGCTGGTCATCCTCATGGTCCCGAGCCCCCAAACTCTGGGTCATGGAGGCGGCCGAGGCAGAGGCCGGGGGCCCACAGGCTGTCCTGGGGGTGCTCGCAGCGCTGGTGGAGCAGCTGGGTCCCGTCTTGCCACAGATCACTCATGGCCGCCATGTGAGCTAAAATGTCATTTGAAAGCAGTAATAATTTAAAATTATAAAAATCTTTCCGCCGCTGAACGTTTAGAGGGTGAGGTTAGACAGAGGACGGGGAGGCTGGGGTGCCCCAGAGGGGACCCTGTGGCCCACGCCTTCCCAAGCCAGGGGCCGGTGGGCCGGGCCCGGGTCTTGCCCTGGAACAGGCCGGGCCTGCAGTGCTGAGCAGCCAAGGGCGGCACCGCTAGGGCACCCGGTCTGCGGGTGCCACGTGAGCCCGCTGAGGGTGGGGGAGAGGCCCGCACTGTCCCCGCAGCCTCGGGCGTCCGGGCACCGGTGGGTGCCGGCCGGCGCGGGCTCAGGAGTGACTCGTGGCGTTGTGGTTGCTGGGCGAGCTGGGGGAGGACGACGAGGAGAAGCTCACCCCAGCCAGGCCCGGGGGTTCGCGGCCGCGTTCTGTCCCGTGAGGCTTTTCCGGCAGACGGGGCAGCTGCCGCGCTTTGTGGGGACAGAGGCGAGGGCGGGAGAAGGGGCGGGTTAGCGCGGGCAGGGGGCGGGGCGCGCGGGCACTCACCGGCCCAGCCAGGGCGCGAGGCCGCCGCGGTGGGACAGGGGGTTCCGCGGCAGCTGCCGCCGCGCTCGCCCGGGCACAGCCGTCCCTGCACACGGGGCACGCGAGCCCGGAGCCTGTGCGCTCCTAGGTGCCAGGACGGCGGGGAGGGCCTGGATTTCCTGTTTATCTGCCGGTGGGGAGCTGTTTTCAGACTGACCGAGGAGCTGTGTGAGGACGGCGCCCAGGCTGCTGGCCCTCCAGGCGCAGTCCGCAGGGTTTGAGTGCAGAGCTCCCCGAGGACCCAGGCTGAGACGGCGGCGGGCGCGATAGTGCCCTGAAGGAGCTGCAGGTGACCTCTTCCAGCTGGGGACGCCTTCCAGTCGGCCGGTGGCCCGCCCGTGGGGAAGCGGGCGCGGGGCTGCTGGGCGCCGGTGCCGGGACTGGGGCTCTCCTCCTGCCGGTTCTCGGGGCCCCTGCCGTCGTCAGCCTGCACTCCGGGAGGGAACGTGGGGATCTCGAAGCTGTCGCCAAAGATGCCGAAAGCACTGTCGTAGCCCTGAGGCAGCGTGAACAGGTGCCAGTCCACGTTCTCCAACGGCGGCCCGCTCCTGTCCGTGGGGGCTGCGGAGGAGACAGAACCATATTCTTTTTTCTTTTCTTTTTTTTTTCTTTAATTTTTATTTTTTTATTGCATTTTAGGTTTTGGGGTACATGTGAAGAGCATGCAAGATTGTTGCATAGGTACACACGTGGCAGTGTGATTTGCTGCCTTCCTCCCCATCACCTACATCTGGCATCTCTCCCCATGCTATCTCTCCCCAACGCCCCACACCCCACTGTCCCTCCCCTATTTCCCCCCAACTGACCCCAGTGTGTGATGCTCCCCTCCCTGTGTCCATGTGTTCTCATTGTTCGACACCCGCCTATGAGTGAGAACATGCAGTGTTTGATTTTCTGCTCTTCTGTCAGTTTGCTGAGAATGATGGTTTCCAGGTTCATCCATGTCCCTACAAAGGACACAAACTCATCGTTTTTGATGGCTGCATAATATTCCATGGTGTATATGTGCCACATTTTCTGTGCTCCTGGTCTCTTCTGGAAGCCCCTGGATGAAATCAGACTCGCATCTTGGGCACATATAATCCGGCAGGCGCGAGACGATCTCCACGGAGCAGCAGTGGCAGAAGTACCATCCGCCCTGCGGGGACGCCTAGGTCATGGCCTACTCCGCACCGCCCGCCCCCAGTATTTCAAGTCCAGGAAAGTAGACATATGCACAACAAAAGGCTAGATTACCAATAATTACATATTTTCTCTAGCAGTAATAAGAAAGTTCTCCTAGCCCAGACACTTTTTAGAGTGATGGTGCTTAAGGAAGAGTAGAGTTGATGAATGAAGATTCTGTGTATTGATTTAAAGGAAAAAATAAGTCCTTTCTTTCCTCTTTTTCAGAGAATTTCTGATGGATGTTCACTGATTTGTCTCTCTTTTTCAAGTCGTTCAGTCTCCAGAGACAGCTTATACATCTCCAGGGCCATTTTCACATCTTCCGGGTTTAACAGGCACTGCATGAGCTTTCTGCCTGGGAGCACTTGCTCTCAACCTTCAGATACCTCCCACTCACATCTGGGCACTTCTGGGTACCAGATTCTTTCCTCTGAGCAAGTGATACTTTTGGGACCGACCAAAAGTTTTTCATGTGCAACACCACAGGAACTTGTTAACATTCAGTGAGGCTAAGGTGTGAGGGGGCTCTTCATTGGCTTCTCAAACTTCACCCTGGAAGCAATGGTAATTCCTTATATGTGCTCATCACATATTATTTAGACTTCTCCTTACATTTTACTAGACGATATTTCATTGCTCAAATTCTCTTATAATTAATCATTCTTTATATTAACTTTCCTTATTCACATTATTATATATTTTCTCTGTCTTGATGGACCATAAATCTTATTTTCATTTGAATAAATGCTATCTATCTATTTATCTGAACCCTTAAAGACCTGTGAAAAAAAAATCAAGTACCATAAAAATATACATGGCATTATTTTATTTA
>NW_022443829.1:0-3532 GCF_009761245.1 Sapajus apella
CACGGTGGTTCACGCCTGTAATCCCAGCACTTTGGGAGGCCAAGGCAGGCAGATCGTGAGGTCAGGACATGGAGACCATCTTGACTAACACGGTAAAACCCAGTCTCTACTAAAAATACAAAAAATTAGTGGCACGCGCCTGTAATCACAGCTACTCGGGATGTTGAGGCAGGATTGCTTGAACCCGGGAGGTGGAGGTTGCAGTGAGCGGAGATCGAGCCACTGCACTCCAGCCTGAGTGACAGAGGGAGAAGGCAACAGAGTCTGCAAGCCAAGGACAGAGGCCTCAGGGGCAACCAGCCCAGCTGAAACCTTGATCTCAGACCTCCAGCCTCTAGGACTGTGGGAGAATCAGTGTCTGTCGTGTAAGCCGCCTGGCCTGTGGCTTTGTAATAGCAGTCCCGGCAAATGCATGTCCGGCCTTCCCCAGCAGACACACACGGTAGGAGCACAGCATCGGAGTTTACACAAAGTGAACCTGCACAACTCACCACCTCCCCACCAGCATTGCAGATGGCACAGCTGGGCATTGAGCAGAAGCTCATTGGCCACCTCCACACCCCACGCAGACCCCACCAATGCCACACACTAGTTTGCCATATGCAACACCCCGCTCCCAGGTAGCAGTTTCCCCATCAGCCTGGAATCCTGCAGTTTTGAGAGATGGAAACCGTGTAACTGACATTAGGCACGCTCCTCAGAGGTTATGGCACCCACAATGAAAACATCATGGCACGGTCTTGTGTCAGGCATGGCTGGATCCTGGTGTGATCAGCAGGCTGGCTCTCCCCAGCTCCCAGCTTCGGCTTCCTTTGTTAAGTCTTTTTCAGGCCAGCTCCAGCCTGGGAGGGCGAGCGTGGTACCAGGAAGACCTGGTGGTCCTCTGTTCTCCTGCTGAGAGCCCAACGCTTCTCCAAAGCCCCAGCAGAAGGTGAGCCAGGAGTGACAACAGCTACAGCAGCTGGAGCCACATGCCCGTTCCTGAAACAGTGACCTTGGTCAGGAGGTAGACTATACCGTGGCTGGCCTGGGCCAAATGTCAACCCACAGAACCCCACCTGGAACGCAAAGATAGCAGAAACCCAAGAGGCCTCCTCGGAGGAAGAACAAATTTGTTCTGCACGGAAAAATAACCAAATTTCCCTACATTGTCTGGGATTGATTGAAGCGGCTCAGTCTTTATATTAGCTCATCCTCACACTGCTATAGAGAAATACCTAGGCGGGCACACTGGCTCATGCCTGTAATCCCAGCACTTTGGGAGGCCGAGGCAGGTGGATCACCTGAGGTCAGGAGTTCGAAACCAACCTGGCCAACATGAAGAATCCCCATCTCTACTAAAAATACAAAAATTAGCAGGGCATGCTGGCATGCACCTGTAATCCCAGCTACTCGGGAGGCTGAGACGGGAGAATCGCTTGAATCTGGGAAGCAGAGGTTGCAGTGAACCAAGATTGTGCCATTGCGCTCCAGCCTGGGCAACAGAGCAAAACTCTATCTCAAAAAAAAAAAAAAGAAAAGGAGTGGGCTCCAACTGGGGACAGCAGACTGGGAGCCTCGCCCCCCTGGCACTTGGCCACCATGGCCAGGAAGAGAAATAAGCCCAGCCCCCCGCCAAAGACCTGGGAGTGAAGGGAGTGGCCAGGGGTGGCCAGTGACAGCCCAGGGAGAAGAGGCGTAGGACCCAATGGCGTGGGTGACGTCAGGGAGTGGTCTGGACAAGGAGCAGGGAGACCCCACCTTGCACCTGGACTAGGGCTTGGAAGACTGTGGTCAGAAGGGTCCTCAGCAGAGGGGCCAGCTTAGTTAGGGCAAGAAGGGGGAGGGGCTGCTCAGAGCATAGGGCAGGGTGAGGGGTTTTGCTGTTTGTAATCATCTCGTGATTAAAAGGATCCAGCTTGACTCGGGTGGATGAGGACGCAAATCTGCCCACACCAGTTACCTAGGGGCGTCTACACTCTGCGACTACGCACGCCTGCGCCCGAGCCCTCCATCCTGGCGGCGTCAGTGTGAGCCTCAAGCGCACAGGACGCGGGAGACAGAGGCCGCTGCTCCTCGTGGGTGCCTGACCCTCGGCGTCTCCAGGTTTGTCCTCTACTGGGTGGCCCTTCCCCAGCAGACACAGACCCAGTTCAGCAACACTGGGCACCTCACCGAGTTGCCTGCTTCCCCATGGACAGTCAGAGCAGGCAGAGGCTGCGGGAGCCCCTGGGGGCTGGGGTCCACCAGGCAGGGCAGGAGAATCCCAAGCTGGAAGAGAGGGAAACACCCCCAGCAGGTACCAGCAAGAAGGGGGTCTGCGAGCGGTGCCTCCGACACCCCAGCCCTGAGCTGCCCGCCCCTGCCTCCTGCCCAGGCCTGAGCCCGTGGCCAGCCATGCACAGCCCTGCCCCCAGCTCCCTGCTTTTCCTGACCCCAGCACCCAGCGGTCACTTAACTGGCAGGTAGTTAGTGTGGGCCAGGCACGGAGGTGGATGACAGTGAGACCCACTGAGAAGGAGAATGAGGTCTGCAGGTCTGGCCACATGAAAATTCTAACCACCAGCAAGGCATGGGCACCGAGCAGCCGGCACAGACACCTACGGCCTCGGGCAGCTGCTGGGACCCTGCTGCGCCAGGTGCCCACGCTTTAATTCCCAAGTTTCTGAGAGAGAGGTCCCAGGGGTCCTGGAGAAGAGGCGGGGCAACAAGGGCAATGGGTGGGGGCTTGGGGAGCTCAGGGAAGGGCTAGAGAGGGTCCCCGTCTAATGGCCTGCAGGACCTTCCTGTACATGTAGCCACCGAAGAGCAGCGCGGGTGAAGAGTCCAGAGCTGGCAGCGTGTGCTCAGCCATCTGAGCAGCACAGATGGCCCTGGACAGGGGACGTGTGGAGTGGCCTGTGGGGGGCTGTGGGCACCAGCAAGGCTGCACCAGCTGCTTCTCCCAGCCTTGAATGGCAGCCAGCAGACAGGTCGAGATCTAGAAGACCCAGCCAGGACGTGGGGGAGGTCGGTAGGGGAGGGGCACTCAGGGGCCATGGGATCCATTGGGACCACAGGTCTCTGCCAGCCCTGTTCACCAGAGGCCTGCAGACCAGGAACAGGGCAGCTGGGTGGGCACACCTCACCCAGGTTACTGCCAGCCCACTGGGTCGGTGCCCCCCCCAGGAGACACACCCTAACCCCAATGGGCCCCAGCACTGCACAGGGCACGTGTACAGCAGACCTTTCACACGTGCTTGATGGAGTAAGAACGGCCTCCCTGGTGTGGGGCCTACAGGTCTTGGTGCACTGGCGCACACAGTGGGACTTCACGTCACCCTCGCCTTCGCAGCCCTGTGCTTCCTGCATGGACTCTGGAGCCGCAGCGGTCCAGCCATGTGATCAGCTCCGCCTGCCCACCAGCCCTCATCTCCTGACCACCCCGCACCCTCCCTCCAGGCCGCCAAGCCTCAGGGACTCCATACTTGCTGCTCCGTCTGCCCAGAGTACCTGCCCTACTGTGTGCAGGGCTCCCCCGCTGTGTGCAGGGCTCTACCCCTCACTTTCTTTC
>NW_022443830.1:0-1760 GCF_009761245.1 Sapajus apella
CATAGCTCCGTTTCTGTTTTAGAGCCAGATATTTCTCATTAAACCCTATACTCCCATTCACTCAGGAATATCCAAACGCAGCTTTTTGGAGAAACGTGTTTCTAACTCGCAGAATCTAAACATAGATGCGTCTTCTGAAAGTGAACGAACACAGAGTGGAGCAGTTTGAAAGAGACGTTTCTCGTATGATTTAGATGCAATCTTAAAGCTAATTCTTAACAGTCTGTATATGGCTGGAAATATCTCTTTCCAGATTCTCCAAATAAATGGTTAGTCAACTGCTACATTCACACAATTGTTTAACTGTGTAAGTTTAGTATACACCTTGAGAATCATTCTGCTACATAGTTCCTTTTTTGTTTTAGAGCCAGATATTTCTCATTAAAACCTAAACACCCATTCACTGAAGAATATCCAAACGCAGGTTTTTGGAGAAACGTGTTTCTAACTCGCAGAATCTAAACATAGATGCAACTTCCGAAGGTGAGCGAAAACACAGTGGAGCAGTTTGAAAGAGACGTTTGTCGTATGATTTAGATGCACTCTTAAAGGAATTCTTAAGAGTCTGTATATGGCTGGAAATATCTCTTTCCAGATTCTCCAAAGAAAGGGTTAGTGAACTGCAACATTCACACAATTGTTGAACTCTGTAAATTTAATATACACCTTGATAATCATTCTGCTACATAGCTCCGTTTTTGTTTTGGAGCCAGATATTTCTCATCAACCCTCTACTCCCATTCACTCAGGAATAAACAAACGCAGCTTTTTGGAGAAACGTTTTTCTAACTGGCAGAATCTAAACATAGATGCAACTTCCGAAGGTGAACGAACACACACTGGAGCAGTTTGAAAGAGACGTTTGTCGTATGATTTAGATGCGATCTTAAAGCTAATTCTTAAGAGTCTGAATATGGATGGAAATATATCTTTCCAGATTCTCCAAAGAAAGTGTTAGTGAACTGCTATATTCACACAATTGTTTAACTCTGTAAGTTTAATATACACCTTGACAATCATTCGGCTACATAGCTCAGTTTTTGTTTTAGAGCCAGATATTTCTCATTAAACCGTATACTCCCATACACTCAAGAATATCCAAACGCAGATTTTTGGAGAAACGTTTTTCTAACTCGCAGAATATAAACATAGATGCAACTTCCGGAGGTGAGCGAACACACAGTGGAGCAGTTTGATAGAGACGTTTCTCGTATGATTTAGATGTGATCTTAAATCTAATTCTTAAGAGTCTGTACATGGCTGGAAATATCTCTTTCCAGATTCTCCATAGAAAGTGTTAGTAAACTGCTACATTCACACAATTGTTTAACTCTGTAAGTTTAATATACACCTTGACAATAATTCTGCTACATAGTTCCCTTATTGTTTTAGAGCCAGATATTTCTCATTAAACCTTATACTCCCTTTCACGCAGGAATATCCAAACGCAGCTTTTTGGAGAAACGTTTTTCTAACTCGCAGAATCTAAACATAGCTGCGTCTTCTGAAGGTGAACGAAAACAGAGTGGAGCAGTTTGAAAGAGACGTTTCTCGTATGATTCAGATGCGATCTTAAAGCTAATTCTTAAGAGGCTGTATATGGCTGGAAATATGTCTTTCCAGATTCTCCAAAAAAATGGTGAGTCAACTGCTACATTAACACAATTGTTTAACTCTGTAAGTTTAATATACACCTTGACAATCATTCTGCTACATAGTTCCGTTTTTGTTTTAGAGCCAGATATTTCTCATTAAACCCT
>NW_022443830.1:1770-3530 GCF_009761245.1 Sapajus apella
CATAGCTCCGTTTCTGTTTTAGAGCCAGATATTTCTCATTAAACCCTATACTCCCATTCACTCAGGAATATCCAAACGCAGCTTTTTGGAGAAACGTGTTTCTAACTCGCAGAATCTAAACATAGATGCGTCTTCTGAAAGTGAACGAACACAGAGTGGAGCAGTTTGAAAGAGACGTTTCTCGTATGATTTAGATGCAATCTTAAAGCTAATTCTTAACAGTCTGTATATGGCTGGAAATATCTCTTTCCAGATTCTCCAAATAAATGGTTAGTCAACTGCTACATTCACACAATTGTTTAACTGTGTAAGTTTAGTATACACCTTGAGAATCATTCTGCTACATAGTTCCTTTTTTGTTTTAGAGCCAGATATTTCTCATTAAAACCTAAACACCCATTCACTGAAGAATATCCAAACGCAGGTTTTTGGAGAAACGTGTTTCTAACTCGCAGAATCTAAACATAGATGCAACTTCCGAAGGTGAGCGAAAACACAGTGGAGCAGTTTGAAAGAGACGTTTGTCGTATGATTTAGATGCACTCTTAAAGGAATTCTTAAGAGTCTGTATATGGCTGGAAATATCTCTTTCCAGATTCTCCAAAGAAAGGGTTAGTGAACTGCAACATTCACACAATTGTTGAACTCTGTAAATTTAATATACACCTTGATAATCATTCTGCTACATAGCTCCGTTTTTGTTTTGGAGCCAGATATTTCTCATCAACCCTCTACTCCCATTCACTCAGGAATAAACAAACGCAGCTTTTTGGAGAAACGTTTTTCTAACTGGCAGAATCTAAACATAGATGCAACTTCCGAAGGTGAACGAACACACACTGGAGCAGTTTGAAAGAGACGTTTGTCGTATGATTTAGATGCGATCTTAAAGCTAATTCTTAAGAGTCTGAATATGGATGGAAATATATCTTTCCAGATTCTCCAAAGAAAGTGTTAGTGAACTGCTATATTCACACAATTGTTTAACTCTGTAAGTTTAATATACACCTTGACAATCATTCGGCTACATAGCTCAGTTTTTGTTTTAGAGCCAGATATTTCTCATTAAACCGTATACTCCCATACACTCAAGAATATCCAAACGCAGATTTTTGGAGAAACGTTTTTCTAACTCGCAGAATATAAACATAGATGCAACTTCCGGAGGTGAGCGAACACACAGTGGAGCAGTTTGATAGAGACGTTTCTCGTATGATTTAGATGTGATCTTAAATCTAATTCTTAAGAGTCTGTACATGGCTGGAAATATCTCTTTCCAGATTCTCCATAGAAAGTGTTAGTAAACTGCTACATTCACACAATTGTTTAACTCTGTAAGTTTAATATACACCTTGACAATAATTCTGCTACATAGTTCCCTTATTGTTTTAGAGCCAGATATTTCTCATTAAACCTTATACTCCCTTTCACGCAGGAATATCCAAACGCAGCTTTTTGGAGAAACGTTTTTCTAACTCGCAGAATCTAAACATAGCTGCGTCTTCTGAAGGTGAACGAAAACAGAGTGGAGCAGTTTGAAAGAGACGTTTCTCGTATGATTCAGATGCGATCTTAAAGCTAATTCTTAAGAGGCTGTATATGGCTGGAAATATGTCTTTCCAGATTCTCCAAAAAAATGGTGAGTCAACTGCTACATTAACACAATTGTTTAACTCTGTAAGTTTAATATACACCTTGACAATCATTCTGCTACATAGTTCCGTTTTTGTTTTAGAGCCAGATATTTCTCATTAAACCCT
>NW_022443831.1:0-873 GCF_009761245.1 Sapajus apella
ACAAGAGTGCTCCAGAGAGACAGGTGCATGTGGGTAGGAAGTAACAGGCCAATAAAAATATGGACACATGCCAGTTGCAGTGGCTCACACCTATAATCCCAGCACTTTTGGAGGCCAAGACAGGAGGATCGCTTGAGGCCAGGAGGTCAAGACCAGCCTGGGCAACACAGTGAGACCCTGTCTCTAAAAATAAAAATAAAATCCATTAGCCGAGTGCGGCGGTACCACCTTGTAATGCTAGCTACTCGGACGCTGAGGTGGGAGGATCTCTTGATCCCAGGAGTTTGAGGTTACGGTGAGTTTTGATCTTGCAGCTGCGTTCCAGCCTGGGCAACACAGTAAGACCCTGTCTCTTTAATAAACATGGACGAGATCCGAGATCCAAGATGGCTGTTTAGGAACAGCTCAGGATTGCAGCTCCCAGTGAAAGCACAGAGGGTGAGTGGACGCCGCATTTTTATTGCCCACAGACTAGGAAATTCCCAGGCGGAGGAGCTCCACGGTCACTGGCGCAGCTGTTTCGGCCGGCACCGCTGCTTTGTCCTGCGCGGCTGCTTTGTCAGCGCCCCGGAGCAGCGGTTCTCTGTACAAAATACACTGGTCCGGGTGCCCTTTTGGCTGGCGATTGGAGCCACGGGAAGTCACCCATTCGTCTGTTTAAAAAGGGGGACTGAGCAGGGAACCACGACAGTAGATTCCAGGGTAAAAAAACGCCACAAATCTCAGTGCTGCTGTTTAAGCCAGTGAAGTGACTTGCCGCAGGGGAAAACACTCAGACCCGGCACCTCTTCAACAGGCGACTGGAGCACCAACTTAAAAAAAAAAAAAAAAAAGGCTCTGAGGCAGGGAGCCAGGTGATCAGGCTCGGCTGGT
>NW_022443831.1:973-1330 GCF_009761245.1 Sapajus apella
AAAAAAAGGCTCTGAGGCAGGGAGCCAGGTGATCAGGCTCGGCTGGTGCCACCCCCACAAAAGAACAGCAATCGGAAACTCTGGATTCAGAGTTTCACAGCAAGTGCAGCTGAACCTGGGACTGTCCAGCTCTGTGAGGGAGGGGCATCTGCCATTACCGAGGCAGCCCACCATTACGGAGGTAGTCAGCCAATGCTGAGGTAGCCCGCCGTTGCCAAGGCAACCCACCACTGCAGAGGCAGCCACCGTTGCCAAGGCAACCCACCACTGCAGAGAGGCTCTGCCTTAACAGAGGCGGGCCACCATTGCTGAGGCAGTTCTAACTACACCCACATAAACAGGACTGCAGGGAAGTTC
>NW_022443831.1:1430-3530 GCF_009761245.1 Sapajus apella
CTGCCTCCTTGCTGGACAGGGCAGCTCAGAAGGGAAAAAAAAAAAAAAAAAAAAAAAAAGAGAAGGCAGCAGCATAACCGAAACTCATAAAGCCCTAAACCCCTGGGACAGAGCACCTGGGAACAAAAAGCAGTTCATGAGCTCTGCTGCAGCAGACCTAAATGCACCTGCCCAGCAGCTCTGATTGAACAACAGAGCTCACAGCTCAGCATTTGAGCTCCTATAAAGAAGAGACTGTCTCCTCAAGCAGCTCCCTGACCTCTATACATCCAAAGAGCCACCTCATCAAGGAGAGATCAGATTGACACTTGGCGGGTATCCTTCTGGGACAAAGATAGCAGAAGAAGAAAACTGGTAACAACCCTTACTATTCAGCAGCTGCTGCAGGTGAACCCCAGGCAAGCAGGGCCTGGAGTGGACCTCAGCAGACCTACAGCAGAGGGGCCAGACTGTCAGAAGGAAAACCAAGAAACAGAAATAGCCTCATCATCAACAAACAGAACATCCACTCAGAGACCCAATCTGAAAGCCAGCAACTACAAAGTCGACAGGTGGATAAATCCTTAAAGATGGGAAAAAACCAGTCCAAAAAGGATGAAAACACCCGAAACCAGAACACCTCTCCTCCTAAAAGGGATCACAACTCCTCACCAGCAAGGGAACAAGGTTGGATGGAGAACGAGTGTGATGAAATGACAGAATCAGACTTCAGAAGGTGGGTAGTAAGAAACTTCTGTGAACTTAAAGAACATGTTCTAACCCAATGCAAAGAAACTAAGAACCTTGAAAAAAGATTTGTCGAAATGCTAACGAGAATGGACAAAATAGAAAGGAATATAAGTGAATTGATGGAGCTGAAAAACACAACACGAGAACTTCGCGAAGCATGTACAAGTATCAACAGCCGAATGGACCAAGCAGAAGAAAGGATATCAGAGGTCGAAGATCAACTCAATGAAATAAAACGGGAAGGCAAGAATGGAGAAAAAAGGGTAAAAAGGAATGAACAAAGTCTCCAAGAAATGTGGGACTATGTGAAAAGACCTAACCTACGTTTGATAGGCGTACCCGAATGCGACGAAGAGAATGAATCCAAGCTGGAAAATACTCTTCAGGATTTTATCCAGGAAAACTTCCCCAACCTAGCAAGGCAGGCAAACATTCAAGTCCAGGAAATACAGAGACCACCACAAAGATATTCGTCAAGAAGAGCAACCCCAAGGCACATAATCGTCAGATTCACCAGGGTTGAAATGAAGGAGAAAATACTAAGTGCAGCCAGAGAGAAAGGTCGGGTTACCCACAAAGGGAAGCCCATCAGACACAGCAGATCTCTCAGCAGAAACCCTACAAGCCAGAAGAGAGTGGGGGCCAATATTCAACATCCTTAAAGAAAAGAACTTTCAACCCAGAATCTCCTATCCAGCCAAACTAAGCTTCATAAGTGAAGGAAAAATAAAATCCTTTGGGAACATGCAAGTACTCAGAGATTTCGTCACCACCAGGCCAGCTTTACAAGAGCTCCTGAAAGAGGCTCTACACATATAAAGGACCAACCAGTACCAGCCACTCCAAAAACATGCCAAAAGGTAAAGAGAATCAACACAATGATGAATCTGCATCAACTAATGGGCAAAACACCCAGCTAGCACCAAAATAGCAGTATCAAATTCGCACATAACAATATTAACCCTAAATGTAAATGGACTAAATGCCCCAATCAAAAGACATAGACTGGCAAATTGGATAAAAAGCCAAAACCCATCAGCGTGCTGTATCCAGGAAACCCACCTCACATGCACGGATACACAAAGGCTCAAAATAAAGGATGGAGGAAGATTTCCCAAGCAAATGGAGAGCAAAAAAAAGCAGGAGTTGCAATTCTCATCTCTGATAAATTAGACTTTAAAGCAACAAAGATCAAAAGGGACAAAGAAGGACATTACATAATGGTAAAAGGATCAATGCAACAAGAAGAGCTAACGATCCTAAATATATACGCACCCAATACAGGAGCACCCAGATACATAAGGCAAGTTCCTAATGACTTACAAAGAGACTTAGACTCCCACGCAATAATAGTGGAAGACTTTAACACCC
>NW_022443832.1:0-3530 GCF_009761245.1 Sapajus apella
TTTGTCCTCTTTCTGATGAATTCCCAGATTTAACAGAAAGGCTGCCTTCTGCCATGAGGACACATTGATAGAAAAGTGTGAGAGGTGCTGGTGCCCTTCTTAACACTAACAGTTGTGTGAGGCTGTATGACTCTAAACCACACGGCGTACAGTTCTTGTCTACTTCATGTTGAATTTTCTACTTCTGCCTGTGGTTCTGCTCTCTGGCAGATGCTGATTCATGGCAAAATCCCAGAGCTTGGAGTCAGGGGAATGAGTTGAAGGCCTAGTATTGCTTTTTCTTTCTCTTTTCTTTTTTTTCTAAATTTTTCAAAATTTTGCCATGATACGAATCCCTCTCAGTCACTAAGTGATTGTGACCACACCTTATAGAGTTGTTGGTGGCATTAAATCAGATGGTGTGTAACCGTATTTTGTAAAAACTGTAATGTAGGTTGTGACTGTAGGGGTTTGTAGTTCTCATGGGTATTACTGCTCTTTTTTCCCGCAGTTAACAGAATTTCAACAAAGAAACAGCCCTGCTGTTCCAACACGAGTGAGACGGAGAAAGAAAAGAAACAACAATAGCCCTGAGACAGGCACTTCTGCTGGTTGCCAGTCACCATGCCATGTGAGTCTTGGCTGGCCAGGCTTCTGGGGACAAGGGGCCCAAGGGGCAGTAGAGGGGAATTGTTAAGATTGTGGAAGAACTTCTGGGTACTGGTTAGGAATTCTGGGTTTGAATCCTGCCTCTCCATCTGCTAGGGATATGACTTAGGGCAAGTTGCTGGAGCCTTCTGGGCCTCTCCTTTCACATCTGTAAAATAGAGGTGGTATTGTCTGACTTCCATTTGTGAGGGTGAAATGAGATTCGTTATCGCTGTTGTGTTTTTGTTAATCCCTAGTACATGGCCCGCTGTAAACACCCAGGACACCCAGGAAAGGGTCCTTGCTGTTTGGTTTTCCTCATCCCCAGTCTCAAGGGGAAGCCAGCCCAATGAGAACAGCCATTTGCTGTCAGGCTGTCCCTTTAAGAGTCACTGAAAGGGCCCCAGGGTGGGATGGTGGGAGATAAGCACCGTGAGAGGAGCTGGCACAGATGAGTTCTGGGACAAAGGGTCCGAGAGGCAGAACAGGAAGTGCTGCCAGCTGATGGGGAGGAAAGGAAGTCAGAGGCTTGGACACTGAGGGGACAGAACATCTCCATGTGCACTCTCATCTCTTGTAGTCAGCAGCAGGTGGTCCCAAGGAGGGCCCTGCACCATGTGCCACCACGAGAGATCCAGAGGTAAGAGGCCCTGAGCTGAGGTACAGTGACCCTGCAGGCCATCCTTACACCCTCCTCCCACAGTGATGGTTGGGTGCCCATCTGCGAGCCGAGACAGCCCCCACACACCCCAACCCTAATGATTGTTCTCTCTTCCTCTCCCCCGATCCTCCCCCAATTCGTCCTCTCTGCATGTGCCTCAGAGCGCACAGCAACTACAAATAGCCCTGGACTCGAGCTCTGTCACAACCAGTGAACTGAATAAAACCATCGACTTATTGGTAAGAGTCCAGTGGAGTCCCCTGATTCCACGCTGCCAATCCTGGGCTCCAGTTTCCCCTTGGGGCTGCTGTGGGTGAGTTTAAGGGCGCTATGGAGAGCCAGCACTGGATGCAGAGCTCAGAGGCCAAATGCCCACCCTGCCCTTACCTGGCTGTGGCCTTGGCCAAGTCCTAGGTGGGAGACTGGGTATTTGTACTGTGACAGTACAGAAGAGTAGCTTTAGTATGTTAACATTTGTGTAGAGAGGAAACGTGTGTGTGTGTGTGTGTGTGTGTGTGTGTCTGTGTATCTGTGTGTACTATGATAATATACATAAAACTTGTCTGCAAGGATTTGTAAAACACTCAGGAGAGAGCACAGGTGGCTGGGAGATACTTCCCTTCTGTACCTTCTGAGTTTTGGACTATGCGAATGTATCGTCCTTTCAAAAAGTGAGCAGAAGATTAATTTCTCCCTTCCTGTCTGTGCCCCCACCCCGAGCAGGAAAAAAAAATGGACTTAGAGGACAGATGGACCTGGGTGTTCAAATCCCAGCTCTGTCTAAGTGATCTTAGGCAACCACCTAACCTCTAATGCTCCGTGTTTTCCATCTACCCAATAGAGATAATGGTAGCAACTGCTTCACATGGTGGCTGTTAGGTTAAATGGGATTGTTACCACACTACCTGGTGACGCACTCAATAAAGGTTCCAACAGTGTAGTAACAACAGGAATAACAATAGACTATGATCTGATCTCTCTGGGCCTCTTTTAGCCAGTTGTAAATTTCATCTCTTTGCCTGTCCCTTCCAACTTTACTGAGTTCTTTTAAAATCCAGACCATGGGCCTTGATCTTTACTGACCAAGTTGTGTATGAAGCCCAGCCCTAGCCCTTTTAAGGGGCACTGTGTGGAACGGCCCAGGCTCTCCAGATTGAAGCTTCTCCCTCTCCACCCTCCAGCCCTCGAGCCGCTGTGGGGCAGTCCTTGAGCAGCAGTTACAGCAGTTTCTGCAGGAGCGGGAACTGCTAAAAGCACAGGTGGCAGAGGTGAGACTTTGCAGAGGGAGGGATGTGGAAGGAAGATGACCCCAGGTGGCCAGGAGCAGGTGAGGACCAGTGACAGCCCTTCCTAACTTCTGGGTCCATTCTTGCAGGTGACGGAGTGTCTTAAGAAAGCTCAGCTAGAAAGAGACGCATACGCTCAACAGCTCAAAACAGAGAGGGCGCGGTGGCAGCAGCAATTGCTGAAAATGGCAGGAGAAGTGAGAGCTGACCCTTCAGCCCCCGCCTTATATGGCTCACTGGATCTTCCCGGGCATCTGTCAAAAGAATAGTCCAGCCAGGGGTGGTCACGGGACTGGGCTTTGTGGAGCTGGGGGCGGAGAGGGAGATGGTAGCCTGTCCAGCCACCAGCCCCTCTCTCCAGGGCCCTTTCCCCCTGTGCTTTGGGCAGATTGAAATATTCAAAATGGAGAAAAGACAGGACGCAATTAAAATTGAGAAGCTGAAGGGGAGCCTTGCCCACCTACAAAACCATCTGGGTAAGATGGGACTGGTGTGACCCGGGAGCAGGACTGGCATCATATGGCTGTGGGTTTGGCTTAGAGTGCCCCAGGGAGGTGGGTGGCTGGAAGGGCTTTGAGGCAGAGGGAAAGAGGTCTGTGCTAGGAGACGGCAAGTCTCGTAATCTCCATGAGCCTCAGTGTCCCCATGAGAAAGAGGGAGGGGTGCCTGTTGTCAGCCACCCACAGTGTTCTCTATGTGAAAGTGGCTTGGAAGACTGGCTACCATTTGGGTGCAAGGAATCATTAGCAGTGAGGCCAGGTTTGGGGAGCCTGAGAGGAGCTGTGCACCAAGAAGAGATTTTTTGTTTTTCGTTTTGAGAATCCAGAGGCCCTTATTGTCTGCTTCCTTTCTCAGCTGAACCCCCAATCCCGAAGCCTCCAGCAGGGCACTCTGACTTGGAGAAAAACCTAAAATCTGAAATCAAGTACCTGAGAGACGAGCTGCAGGAACAGCAG
>NW_022443833.1:0-3528 GCF_009761245.1 Sapajus apella
GAAAGAAAGAAAGAAAGAAAGAAAGAAAGAAAGAAAGAAAGAAAGGAGACAGAAAGAAAGAGAGAGAGAGAAAGAAAGAAAGAAAGAAAGAAGGAAGGAAAGAAAGAAAGAAAAAGGAAGGAAGGAAGGAAAGAAAGAAAAAGGAAGGAAGGAAGGAAGGAAGGAAGGAAGGAAGGAAAGAAAGAAAGAAAGAAAGAAAGAAAGAAAGAAAGAAAGAAAGAAAGAAAGAAAGAAGGAAAGAAAGAAAGAAAGAAAGAAAGAAAGAAAGAAAGAAAGAAAGAAAGAAAGAAAGAAAGGGAAAGGGAAAAAGAAAATCAGGCCAGGTGCAGCGGCACACACCTGTAATCCCAGTACTTTGGGATGCCAAGGCAGGACGATCTCTTAAGCCCATGAGTTCGAAACCAGCCTGGGCAACATGGTGAATTCCCATCTCTACAAAAAATACAAAACATAGCCAGGAGTTGTGGTACACACCTGTGGTCCTGATACTCAGGAGACTGAGGTGGAAGGACCATTTGAGCCTGGAGGTCAAGGCTGCAGTGAGCCGAGATTGTGCCACCGTACTTCAGCATGGGTGACAGAGCAAGACACTGTCTCAGAAAAAAAAAGAGAGAGAGAGAAAATAAAATCATAAGGAAGAAAATATATTTAGTGGATCATGGTAAAGGTCTTCATCCTCATCATCTTCATGTTGAGTAGGCTAAGGCAGAAGAGGAGGAGGGGGAAGAAAGAGGAGGATGGAGGGCAAGGAGGGGTTGGTCTTCCTATCTCAGGAGTGGGAAAGACGTGGTGGAGGAGATGAAAGGGGAGACAGTAGAGTAGGCACATTTTTATTTTTTAATCCGTTTATAAATAGACTGGTGCAGTTCAAACCTGTATCGTTCAAGGGTCAGCTGCATGTATAATTTAAGCTGTATAACAACCCAACGAAGTAGTTGAGACTAGCTCTGTCTGATGTTGACTCATTAGACTCTTCAACCCAGAATATATTTACACTTCGAAAAGTTAAAAGGAAGGTCAGGCGTGGTGGCTTACACCTGCAATCCCAGCGCTTTGGGAGGCCAAGGTGGGAGGACTGCTTTAAGGCCAGGAATTCTTCCTATGTTGCTGAATTCCTGGCAACATAGCAAGACCCTGTCAGCACCAAAAAAAAAAAAAAAAAAAGCTAGGCATGGTGGTACACACCTGCAGTCCCACCTACTGGGGAGGCTGTGGCAGGAGGAGCCCTTCCACCAGGAGTTTGAGGCTGCAGTGAGCTATGATAACATCACTGCACTCCAGCGTGGGTGACACAGTGAAACCCTGTCTCTCAAAAAAAAATAAAATAAAAACAAAAAGCTTTCAATTTCTAAAAACCTTGCATTCTGTGACAGGCCATGAATATAGAAGCTTCCAGGAAGCCTTGAAATACATCTAAAGCTTGGCATCTTATATAAACCACACCTTGTTTTTAATTAATAAAAGACAGAAATTTCTGGGTTTTATCAAAAGAAGACAAGCATCTTCCAGTGAGAGCTGATGATGTCTATATAGTAATTTGAACAATAAGCACCACCTTCTCTTTTTACCTGTCAGTTGTTACCTGGTTGTTCTGAGAGCTAGACTCCTTATTATTAAACTTGCACATTAGACTTTTTTCTTTGGCGCTACCATTTCCATTCCCACATTTCAGAAACTGGGGCCCAGAGAAGCACAGTAACTGCCTAAGGTTGGGATAGGAGAGGTCAGAGAGAATGTTCGAGTCTCTCCGTGTTGCCCAGGCTGGAGGGCAGCTGGGATAGGGAACCAGGCAACTTGTCCCCTGAGCCCAGCTCTGACTTGCCCAGACAGTACTTGACTTGTAAGCACCCGCTTTGCTGAAGTTGTTGCCTCCATATCGTTTATTAGCCGTTACTTTTTTTTTTTTTCTAGCTCTGTTCTAGCTACTGAGAATACAGAAGGTTTATTTTTAAAATTCAGTCACTGCCCACGGGAGTTTAAACTTTTAAATGAGGGCATCAGACAAGCAAACGGGCAGTGATAATAGGGCATGGAGGAGCCATGTTAGAGGGATGCAGAGGACTGAGAGCCTGGAGAAAGCCCCTCTCTCAGCCCTAAAGGTCAGGGAAGGCTGCCTAGAGGTGGGACACTGGAGCAGTCCTGAACATCAAGTGGGACAGCATGGATGACGGAGAGAGATTCTGTCTCAAAAAAGAGAGAAAATCAAGTAGGGGGGCTGGGTGCAGTGATTGATGCCTGTAATCCCAGTTCTTTAGGAGGCTGAGGCAGTCAAATCACTTCAGCTCAGGAGTTCAAGACTGGCCTGGGCAACACGGTGAAAACCCATCTCTACAAAATAAAATTTAAAATACAAAAATTAAAAATTAGCCAGGCGTGGTGGCACATGCCCATGGTCCCAGCTACTTGGGAAGCCAAAGGGAGAGGATGACTTGAGCCCAGGAAGCAGTGGTTGCAATGAACCATGATTGTGCCACTGCACTCTAGCCTGGGCAACTGGCTGTCTAAAAACAAACAAACAACAAAAAGACGGGGTGCGGTGGCTTATGCCTGCAATCTCAGTAGCACGTTGTGAGGCTGAAGTGGGAGGATCACTTGAGGCCAGGAGTTCAAGACCAACCTTGTCAACATGGTGAAACCCTGTCTCTACTAAAAATACAAAAATTAGCCAGGTGTGGTGGTGCATGCCTGTAGTCTCAGCTACCTGGGAGGCTGAGGCATGAGAATTGCTTGAACCCAGGAGGCAGAGGTTGCAGTGAACCATGACTGTACCACTTCAGCCTGGGCAACAAAGCAAGACTCTGTCTCAAAAAAAAAAAAAAAAAAAAGGAAAAGAAAGTAGGATGACTTGGGTGGGGAAGGAGAGGGCCCCATTATAACTGTTAGTCACTTTAAAACTTAGTGGCTTAGCACAGTGACATTTTATTTTCCTTTTTCATGGTTTTGGAAATTGGTTGGTATGGTTCTCCCAGGGTCTCTCATACAGCTGCAGGGAGTTAGTGGCTGGTACTTGATTCATCTTAAAGGCTTTGCTGAAATATCTACCAGTTGACACTAGTTGTCGGCTGGAACCTCAGCTGGGGCTGTTAACCGGAACACTCCATGTTACTTCTTCACGTAACCTGGACTTCCTGATAGTACAGCAGCTGGGTTCCAAGAGCAAGTCCGGGGTTAGACTTCCCGGGAACAAGGAAGAAGCGATCTCACCTGGACTTGGAAGTGACATGGCCTCACTTTCACCAGTCATAACTCTCCCAGATTGAAGCAGAGAGGTTCTACCTCTCAAGAGGAGTGTCAACAGCACCTTGCAGGAAGAGGATGTCGGATGGGAAATATCATTGTGGCCATTTTGGAAAATGCCATCTGCCACAAAGACCTGTGAGAGCCTAAGTACTGAAGAGATTACACTCCTCCCACCACGCAAATGTATTCAAATACAAACAACTTTAGACTGTAAAATGGGGGCAACGAAGCCCAGTAAGTATGAACTTCCCCATAACTCCTTCCATGCTTTTTTTTTTTTTTTTTTTT
>NW_022443834.1:0-3528 GCF_009761245.1 Sapajus apella
GGAGTTAATGTTAGTGTATGGTGTCAGGAAGGGGTCCAGTTTCTGCTTTCTGCACATGGCTAGCAGGTTTCCCAACACCATTTATTAAACAGAGAATCCTTTCCCCATTGCTTGTTTTTGTCTGGTTTCTCAAAGATCAGATGGTTGTAGATGTGTGGCGTTGCCTCTGAGGCCTCTGTTCTGTTCCATTGGTCTATATCTCTGTTTTGGTACCAGTACCATGCTGTTCTGATTACTGTAGCCTTGTAGTATAGTTTGAAGTCCAGTAGTGTGATGCCTCCCACTTTGTTCTTTTTGCTTAGAATTGACTTGGCTATGCGGGCTCTCTTTTGATTCCATATGAAGTTTAAGGTGTTTTTTTACAGTTCTGTGAAGAAGGTCATTGGTAGCTTGATGGGGATAGCGCTGAATCTGTAAATTACTTTGGGCAGTATGGCCATTTTCATGATATTGATTCTTTCTAACCATGAACATGGAATGTTTCTCCATCTGTTTGTGTCCTCTCTTATTTTGTTGAGCAGTGGCTTGTAGTTTTCCTTGAAGAGGTCCTTTATGTTCCTTGTTAGTTGTATTCCTAGGTATTTTTTTCTCTTTGTGGCAATTGTGAATGGAAGTTCGTTCTTGATTTGCCTCTCTTTAAGTCTGTTATTGGTATATAGGAATGCATGTGATTTTTGCACATTGATTTTGTATCCTGAGGCTTTGCTGAAGTTGCTTATCAGTTTCAGAAGATTTTGGGCTGAGATGATGGGGTCTTCTAGATATACAATCATGTCGTCTGCAAATAGAGACAATTTGACTTCCTCCTTTCCTATTTGAATACCCTTTATTTCTTTTTCTTGCCTGATTGCTCTGGCTAGAACTTCTAGTACTATATTAAATAGGAGTGGTGAGAGAGGGCATCCTTGTCTAGTGCCACATTTCAAGGGGAATGCTTCTAGTTTTTGCCCATTCAGTATGATAATGGCTGTTGGTTTGTCGTAAATAGCTTTTATTATTTTGAGATACGTTCCATCAATCCCTAGCTTATTGAGGGTTTTTAGCATAAAGGGCTGTTGAATTTTGTCAAAGGCCTTCTCTGCATCCATTGAGATAATCATGTGGTTTTTGTCTTTCGTTCTGTTTATGTGGTGAATTATGTTTATAGACTTGCATATGTTGAACCAGCCTTGCATCCCCGGGATGAAGCCTAGTTGATCATGGTGGATAAGCTTTTTGATGTGCTGTTGCAATCGGCTTGTCAGTGTTTTATTGAAGATTTTTGCATCTATGTTCATCATGGATATTGGCCTGAAGTTTTCTTTTCTTGTTGAGTCTCTTCCAGGTTTTGGAATCAGGATGATGTTGGTCTCATAAAATGATTTGCGAAGAATTCCCTCTTTTTGTATTGTTTGGAATAGTTTCAGAAGGAATGGTACCAGCTCCTCTTTGTATGTCTGGTAGAATTTGGCTGTGAACCCATCTGGACCTGGGCTTTTTTTGGGTGGTAAGCTCTTAATTGCTGCCTCAACTTCAGACCTTGTTATAGGTCTGTTCAGGGTTTCGGCTTCTTCCTGGTTTAGGCTTGAGGGGAGGCAAGTGTCCAGGAATTTATCCATTTCTTCCAGCTTTACTAGGTTATGTGCATAGAGTTGTTTGTAATAATCTCTGATGATGGTTTGAATTTCTGTGGAATCTGTGGTGATATCCCCTTTATCGTTTTTTATTGCATCAATTTGGTTATTCTCTCTTTTCTTTTTTATTAATGTGGCTAGTGGTCTATTTTGTTCATCTTTTCAAAAAACCAGCTCCTGGATTTATTGATTTTTTGAAGGGATTTTTGTGTCTCTACCTCCTTCAGTTCTGCTCTGATGTTAGCTATTTCTTGTCTTCTGCTAGACTTTGAGTTTTTTTGATCTTTCTCCTCTAGCTCTTTCAATTCATGATAGGGTGTCAACTTTTATCTCTCCTTGCTTCTCATGTGGGCACTTATTGCTATATATTTTCCTCTAGAGACAGCTCTAAATGTGTCCCAGAGATTCTGGTTTGTTGTGTCTTCATTCTCGTTGGTTTTGAAGAACATCTTTATTTCTGTCTTCATTTCATTGTTTATCCAGTCCACATTCAAGAGTGGGTTGTTCAGTTTCCATGAAGCTGTGCAGTTCTGGGTTAGTTTTTGAATTCTGAGTTCTAACTTGATTGCACTGTGGTCTGAGAGACTATTTGTTATGATTTCCATTCTTTTGCATTTGCTGAGAAGTGATTTACTTCCAATTATGTGGTCAGTTTTAGAGTAGGTGTGATATGGTGCTGAGAAGAATGTATATTCTGTGGATTTGGGGTGGAGAGTTCTGTAAATGTCTATTAGGTTTGCTTGGTCCAGGTCTGAGTTCAAGTCCTGGATATCCTTGTTAATTTTCTGTCTGGTTCGTCTTTCTATTATTGACAAAGGGGTGTTAAAGTCTGTCACTATAATTGTGTGGGAGTCTAAGTCTCTTTGTAAGTCATTAAGAACTTGTGTTATGTATCTTGGTGCTCCTGTATTGGGTGCGTATATATTTAGGATCGTTAGCTCTTCTTGTTGCATTGATCCTTTTACCATTAGTAATGTCCTTCTTTGTGTCTTTTGATCTTTGTTGCTTTAAAATATAATTTATCAGAGATGAGAATTGCAACTCCTGCTCTTTTTTTGCTCTCCATTTGCTTGGTAAATTCTTCCTCCATCCCTTTATTTTGAGCCTTTGTATATCCTTGCATGTGAGATGGGTTTCCTGGATACAGCACACCAATGGGTTTTGGCTTTTTATCCAATTTGCCAGTCTGTGTCCTTTGCTTGGGGCATTTAGTCTGTTTACATTTAGGGTTATTATTGTTATGTGTCAATTTGATACTGCCATTTTGGTGCTAGCTGACTGTTTTGCCCATTAGTTGATGCAGATTCTTCATTGTGTTGATTCTCTTTACCATTTGGCATGTTTTTGGAGTGGCTGGTACTGGTTGTTCCTTTCTATGTGTAGAGCCTCTTTCAGGAGCTCTTGTAAAGCTGGCCTGGTGGTGATGAAATCTCTGAGTACTTGCATGTCCACAAAGGATTTTATTTTTCCTTCACTTATGAAGCTTAGTTTGGCTGGATTGGAGATTCTGGGTTGAAAGTTCTTTTCTTTAAGGATGTTGAATATTGGCCCCCACTCTCTTCTGGCTTGTAGGGTTTCTGCTGAGAGATCTGCTGTGAGTCTGATGGGCTTCCCTTTATGGGTAACCCGACCTTTTTCTCTGGCTGCCCTTAGTATTTTCTCCTTCATTTCAACCCTGGTGAATCTGAGGATTATGTGCCTTGGGGTTGCTCTTCTTGACGAATATCTTTGTGGTGTTCTCTGTATTTCCTGGACTTGAATATTGGCCTGCCTTGCTAGGTTGGGGAAGTTTTCCTGGATAATATCCTGAAGAGTATTTTCCAGCTTGGATTCATTCTCTTCGTCACATTCAGGTACACCTATCAAATGTAGATTAGGTCTTTTCACATAGTCCCACATTTCTTGGAGACTTTGT
>NW_022443835.1:0-3528 GCF_009761245.1 Sapajus apella
GTTGACAGGTGGATAAATCCTTAAAGATGGGAAGAAACCAGCGCAAAAAGGATGAAAACACCCGAAACCAGAACACCTCTCCTACAAGGGATCACAACTCCTCACCAGCAAGGGAACAAGGTTGGGGGCAGAATGAGTGTGATGAAATGACAGAATCAGACTTCAGAAGGTGGGTAGTAAGAAACTTCTGTGAACTTAAAGAACATGTTCTAACCAAACGCAAAGAAACTAAGAACCTTGAAAAAAGATTTGACGAAATGCTAACGAGAATGGACAAAATAGAAAGGAATATAAGTGAATTGATGGAGCTGAAAAATGCAACACGAGAACTTCGCAAAGCATGCACAAGTATCAACAGCCGAATTGACCAATCAGAAGAAAGGATATCAGAGGTCGAAGATCAACTCAATGAAATAAAATGGGAAGGCAAGACTGGAGAAAAAAACGGTAAAAAGGAATGAACAAAATCTCCAAGAAATGTGGGACTATGTGAAAAGACTTAATCTACGTTTGATAGGCGTACCTGAATGCGACGAAGAGAATGAATCCAAGCTGGAAAATACTCTTCAGGATATTATCCAGGAAAACTTCCCCAACCTAGCAAGGCAGGCAAACATTCAAGTCCAGGAAATACAGAGAACACCACAAAGATATTTGTCAAGAAGAGCAACCCTAAGGCACATAATTGTCAGATTCATCAGGGTTGAAATGAAGGAGAAAATACTAAGGGCAGCCAGAGAGAAAGGTCGGGTTACCCACAAAGGGAAGCCCATCAGACTCACAGCAGATCTCTCAGCAGAAACCCTACAAGCCAGAAGAGAGTGGGGGCCAATATTCAACATCCTTAAAGAAAAGAACTTTCAACCCAGAATCTCCTATCCAGCCAAACTAAGCTTCATTAGTGAAGGAAAAATAAAATCCTCTGGGAACATGCAAGTATTCAGAGATTTGAGCACCACCAGGCCAGCTCTGCAAGAGCTCCTGAAAGAGGCTCTACACATATAAAGGAACAATAAGTACCAGCTCAACTAAAGGGCAAAACACCCAGCTAGCACCAAAATGGCAGTATCAGATTTGCACATAACAACATTAACCCTAAATATAAATGGACTAAATACCCCAATCAAAAGACACAGACTAGCAAATTGGATAAAAAGCCAAAACCCATTGGTGTGCTGTATCAAGGAAACCCATCTCACATGCAAGGATACACAAAGGCTCAAAATAAAGGGATGGAGAAAGATTTACCAAGCAAATGGAGAGCAAAAAAAGCAGGAGTTGCAATTCTCATCTCTGATAAATTAGACTTTAAAGCAACAAAGATCATAAGAGACAATGAGGGACATTACATAATGGTAAAAGGATCAATGCAACAAGAAGAGCTAACGATCCTAAATATATACGCACCCAATACAGGAGCACCCAGAAATGACTTACAAAGAGACATAGACTCCCACACAATAATAGTGGGAGACTTTAACACCCCATTGTCAATATTAGACAGATCAACCAGACAGAAAATTAACAAGGATATCCAGGACTTGAACTCAGACCTGGACCAAGCAAACCTAATAGACATTTACAGAACTCTCCACCCCAAATCCACAGAATATACATTCTTCTCAGCACCACATCACACCTACTCTAAAATTGACCACATAATTGGGAGTAAATCACTCCTCAGCAAATGCAAAAGAACAGAAATGGTAACAAACAGTCTCTCAGACCACAGTGCAATCAAGTTAGAACTCAGAATTCAAAAACTAACCCAGAACCGCACAGCTTCATGGAAACTGAACAACTTGCTCTTGAATGTTGACTGGATAAACAATGAAATGAAGACAGAAATAAAGATGTTCTTCAAAACCAACGAGAATGAAGACACAACATACCAGAATCTCTGGGACACATTTAAAGCAGTCTCCAGAGGAAAATATATAGCAATAAGTGCCCACATGAGAAGCAAGGAGAGAGGAAAAAACTGACACCCTATCATCAAAACTGAAAGAGCTAGAGGAGCAAGATCAAAAAACCTCAAAGTCTAGCAGAAGACAAGAAATAGCTAAGATCAGAGCAGAACTGAAGGAGATAGAGACACAAAAAACCCTTCAAAAAATCAATAAATCCAGGAGCTGGTTTTTTGAAAAGATCAACAAAATAGACAGACCACTAGCCAGATTAATAAAAAAGAAAAGAGAGAATAACCAAATTGATGCAATAAAAAACGATAAAGGGGATATCACCACAGATTCCACAGAAATTCAAACCATCATCAGAGATTATTACAAACAACTCTATGAACATAAACTAATAAACCTGGAAGAAATGAATAAATTCCTGGACACTTGCCTCCTCCCAAGCCTAAACCAGGAAGAAGCCGAAACCCTGAACAGACCCATAACAAGGTCTGAAGTTGAGGCAGCAATTAAGAGCTTACCACCCAAAAAAAGCCCAGGTCCAGATGGGTTCACAGCCGAATTCTACCAGACATACAAAGAGGAGCTTGTACCATTCCTTCTGAAACTATTCCAAACAATACAAAAAGAGGGAATTCTTCCCAAATCATTTTATGAAACCAATATCATCCTGATTCCAAAACCCAGCAGAGACTCAACAAGAAAAGAAAACTGCAGGGCAATATCCATGATGAATATAGATGCAAAAATCTTCAATAAAATACTGACAAGCCAATTGCAACAGCACATCAAAAAGCTTATCCACCATGATCAAGTAGGCTTCATCCCAGGGATGCAAGGCAGGTTGGACATACGCAAGTCTATAAATGTAATTCACCACATAAACAGAACCAAAGACAAAAACCACATGATTATCTCAATTGATGCAGAGAAGGCCTTTGACAAAATTCAACAGCCCTTTATGCTAAAAACACTCAATAAGCTAGGTATCAATGGAACGTATCTCAAAATAATAAAAGCTATTTATGACAAACCAACAGCCAATATCATACTGAATGGGCAAAAACTGGAAGCATTCCCCTTGAAATGTGGCACCAGACAAGGATGCCCTCTCTCACCACTGCTATTTAATATAGTATTAGAATTTTTAGCCAGAGCAATCAGGCAAGAAAAAGAAATAAAGGGCATTCAAATAGGAAAGGAGGAAGTCAAATTGTCTCTATTTGCAGACGACATGATTGTATATCTAGAAGACCCCATCGTCTCAGCCCGAAATCTCCTGAAACTGATAAGCAACTTCAGCAAAGTCTCAGGATACAAAATCAATGTGCAAAAATCACATGCATTCCTATACACCAATAACAGACCTAAAGAGAGCCAAATCAAGAACAAAGTTCCATTCACAATTGCCACAAAGAGAATAAAATACCTAGGAATACAACTAACAAGGAACGTAAAAGACCTCTTCAAGGAGAACTACAAGCCACTGCTCAACGAAATAAGAGAGGACACAAACAGATGGAGAAACATCCCATGTTCATGGTTAGGAAGAATCAATATCGTGAAAATGGCCATACTGCCCAAAGTAATTTACAGATTCAATGCTATCCCC
>NW_022443836.1:0-3528 GCF_009761245.1 Sapajus apella
TCCTAAACTAAAAAGGAGCTATCTAGCAGAATGTTTGTCAAGGTGTATATTCAACTTACAGAGATAAACAGATGTATGAATGTAGCAGTTCAGAAACCCTTTCTTTGGAGAATCTAGAAAGACATATTTCCAGCCATGTACAGGCACATAAGAATTAGCAGTAAGATCACGTCTAAACCACAGGAGAAACGTCTCTTTCAAAGTGCTCTGGTGTGTGTTCGTTCAACTTAGGATATTGCATCTATGTTTAGATTCACCGAGTTGGAATCATGTTTCTTCCAAAAGCTGCGTTTGTATATTTCTTAGTGAATGGGAACATAGAGTGTAATGAGATATATCTGGCTCTAAAACAAAAACGAAGCTCTCTAGCACAATGATTATCAAGGTGTATATTCAACTTACAGAGTTAAAGAGATGTGTGAATGTAGCAGTTCAGAAACCCTTTCTTTGGAGAATCTAGAAAGAGAGAATTCCAGCAATATACAGGCACATAAGAATTAGCGGTAAGATCCAGTCTAAACCACAGGAGAAACGTCTCTTTCAAACGGCACTCCTGTGTGTTCGTTCACCTTAGGAAGTTGCATCTATATTTAGATTCATCTAGTTAGAAGCACTTTTCTACTAAATGCTGCGTTTGGATATTCCTTAGTGAATGGGAGTATAAGGTGTAATGAGAAATACCTGGCTCTAAAACAAAAACGGAGCAATCTAGCAGAATGACTGTCAAGGGGTATATTCAACTTCCAGATTTAAATAGGTGTGTGAATGTGGCAGTTCATAAACCAATTCTTTGGGTAATCTAGAAAGAGATATTTCCAGCCATATACAGGCACATAAGAATTAGTGGTAAGATGGTGTCTAAAACACAGGAGAAACGTCTCTTTCAAACTACTGTGATGTGTGTTCGTTCACCTTAGGAAGTTGTGACTATATTTAGATTAAGCGAGTTAGAAAACCGTTTCTTCTAAAAGCTGCGTTGGGATATTCCTGAGTGAATGGGAGTTCAGGGTGTAATGAGAAATATTTGTCTCTAAAACAAAATCGAAACTATCTAGCAGAATGACTGTCAAAGTGTATATTCAACTTACAGAGATAAACAGATGTGTGAATGTAGCAGTTCAGAAGCTCTTTCTTTGGAGAATCTAGAAAGAGATATTTCCAGCCATTCTCAGACACATAAGAATTAGCAGTAAGATCGAATCTAAACCACAGGAGAAACGCCTCTTTCAATCTGCTCTGCTCTGTGTTCGTTCACCTTAGGAAGTTGACTCTAGGCTTAGATTCAGCGAGCTAGTAATACGTTTCCTCTAAAACCTTCCTTTGGATATTCCTCAGTGAATGTGAGTATAGGGTGTAATGAGAAATATCTGGCTGTAAAACAAAAAGGGAGCTATCTAGGAGAATCATTGTCAAGGTGTATATTAAACTTACAGAGATAAACAGATGTGTGAATGTAGCAGTTCAGAAACCCTTTCTATGGACAATCTAGAATGAGATATTTTCAACCATATACAGGCACAGAAGAATTAGCGGTAAGATCACGTCTAAACCATATCTCTCTTTCAAACTGCTCTGCTGTGTGTTCATTCACCTTAGGAACTTGCGTCAATGTTTAGATTCAGCGAGTTAGAAATAAATTTCTTCTAAAAGCTGCGTTTGGATACTCCTGAGTGAAAGGGAATATAGTGTGTAATGAGAAATGTCTGACTCTAAAACAAAAAAGGAGCTATCTAGCAGAATGATTGTCAAGGTGTACATTCAGCTTACAAAGTGAGACAGTTGTGTGAAAGTAGCAGTACAGAAACATTTAGTTTGGAGAATCTAGAAAGAGGTATTTCCAGTCATATACAGTCACATAAGTTTTGGTGGTAAGATTGCTTCTAAACCACAGGAGAAACGTCCCTTTCAAACTGCTCTGCTGTGCGTGCGTTCACCTTAGGAAGGTGCATCTATATTTAGACTCAGCGATTTGGAAACACTTTTCTTCTCAAAGCTGCGTTTGGATATTCCTGAGTGAAAGGGAGTGTAGGGTGTTATGAGAAATATCTGGCTCTCAAACAAAAATGGAACTATATAGCAGAATGAATGTCAAGGTGTATATTCAAATTACAGAGTTAAACGTGTGTGTGAATGTAGTAGTTCAGAAACCCTTTCTTTGCAGAACCTAGAAAGAGATATTTGCAGCCATATACAGACACATAAGAATTAGCAGAAAGATCGCATCTAAACAACAGGAGAAACATCTCTTTCAAACTGCTCTGCTGTATGTTCGTTCAACTTAGGAAGTTGCACCTATGTTTAGATTCAGCGAGTTTGAAACACTTTTGTTCTAATAGCTGCGTTTTGATATTCCTGAGTGAATGGGAGGATACGGTGTAATGAAAAATATCTGGCTCTAAAGCAAATACGAAGCTATCAAGCATAATGATTGTCAAAGTGTATATTCAACTTAGAGAGGTAAACCGATGTGTGAATGTAGCAGTTGAGAGACCCTTTCTTTGGTGAATCTAGAAAGAGATATTTCCAGCCACATTCGGACACATAAGAATTAGCGGTAAGATCGTGTCTAAACCACAGGAGAAACGTCTCATTCAATCTGCTCGGCTGTGCGTTCATTTACTTTAGGAAGTTGCATCTATGTTTAGATTCAGCGAGTTAGAAACACTTTTCCTTGAAATGCTGCGTTTGGATATTCCTGAGAGAATGAGAGTATATAGTGTAATGAGAAATATGTGGCTCTAAAACAAAAATGGAGCGATCTAGCAGAATGATTGCCAAGGTGTACATTCAACTTACAGAGGTAAACAGATGTGTGAATGTAGCAGATCAGAAACCCTTTCTTTGGAGAATCAAGAAAGAGATATTTCCAGCCATATACAGACACATAAGAATTAGTGGTAACATCGCGTCTAAACCACAGGAGAAACGTCTCTATCAAATTGCTCTGCTGTGCGTTAGTTCACCTTAGGAAGCTGCATCTATGTTTAGATTCAGCGAGTTAGAAACACGTTTCTTCTAAAAGCTGCGTTTGGGTATTCCTCAGTGAATGAGAGAGTAGTGTGTAATGAGAAATACCTGGCCCTAAAACAAAAACGGAGCTATCTAGCATATGATTGTCAAGGTGTATATTCAACTTACACAGTTCAACGAGTCTGTGAATGTAGCAGTTTAGAAACCCTTTCTTTGGAGAATCTAGAAAGAGATATTTCCAGCCATATTCAGACCCATAAGAATTAGCGGTAAGATCGCGTCTAAATCACAGGAGACACGTCTCTTTCAAACTGCTCTGCTGTGTGTTCGTTCACCTTAGGAAGTTCCATCTATGTTTAGATTCAGGGAGTTAGAAATACCTTCCTTCTAAAAGCTGAGTTTGGATATTCCTGAGTGAATGGGAGTATAGGGTGTAATGAGAAATATCAGGCTTTAAAACAAAAACGGAGGTGTCTAGCAGAATTATTGTCAAGGTGTATATTCAACTTACAGTGTTAAACAGATGTGTGAATGTAGCAGTTCAGAAACCCTTTTTTT